>NW_020838036.1:3461830-3528526 GCF_003676395.1 Aethalodelphis obliquidens | reverse complement strand
TTTTTGCATCTTTGTTCATTAGTGATGAATCCAAATCAGAAAAGAAGTAAAGCTATCACTGTTTGCAGATGACATGACACTATATATAGAGAATCCTAAAGATGCTACCAGAAAACTATGCTAGCTAATCAATGAATTAGGTAAAGTAGCAGGATACAAAAATAATGCACAGAAATCTCTGGCATTCCTATACACTAATGATGAAAAATCTGAAAGTGAAATCAACAAAAAACTCCCATTTACCATGGCAACAAAAAGAATAAAATATCTAAGAATAAACCAACCTAAGGAGACAAAAGACCTGTATGCAGAAAAGTGTAAGACACTGATGAAAGAAATTAAAGATGATACAAATAGGTGGAGGAATATACCATGTTCTTGTATTGGAAGAATCAACATTGTTGAAATGACTCTACTACCCAAAGCAATCTACAGATTCAATGCAATCCCTATCAAACTACCACTGGCATTTTTCATAGAACTAGAACAAAAAATTTCACAATTTGTATGGAAACGCAAAAGACCCCAAATAGCCAAAGCAATCTTGAGAAAGAAAAACGGAGCTGGAGGAATCAGGCTCCCTGACTTCAGACTATACTACAAAGCTACAGTAATCAAGACAGTATGGTACTGTCCCCAAAACAGAAATATAGATCAATGGAACAGGATAGAAAGCCCAGAGATAAACCCAAGCACATATGGTCCCCTTATCTTTGATAAAGGAGGCAGGAATGTACAGTGGAGAAAGGACAGCCTCTTCAAAAAGTGGTGCTGGGAAAACTGGACAGGTACATTTAAAAGTATGAGATTAGATCACTCCATAACACCATACACAAAAATAAGCTCAAAATGGATTAAAGACCTAAATGTAAGGCCAGAAACTATCAAACTCTTAGAGGAAATAATAGGCAGAACACTCTATGACATAAATCACAGCAGGATCCTTTTTGACCCACCTCCTAGTGAAATGGATATAAAAAACAATAAACAAATGGGACCTAATGAAACTTCAAAGCTTTTGCACAGCAAAGGAAACCATAAACAAAACCAAAAGACAACCCTTAGAATGGGAGAAAATATTTGCAAATGAAGCAACTGACAAAAGATTAGTCGCCAAAATTTACAATCAGCTCAATAACAACAAAACAAACAACCCATTCCAAAAATGGGCAGAAGACCTAAATAGACATTTCTCCAAAGAAGATATACAGACTACTATCAAAAACGTGAAAGAATGCTGAACATCATTAATCATTAGAGAAATGCAAATCAAAACTACAATGAGATATCATCTCATGCCAGTCAGAATGGCCATCATCAAAAAATCTAGAAACAATAAATGCTGGAGAGGGTGTGGAGAAAAGGGAACACTCTTGCACTGCCGGTGGGAATGTGCATTGGTACAGCCACTATGGAGAACAGTATGGAGGTTCCTTGAAAAACTATAAATAGAACTACCATATGACCCAGCAATCCCACTGCTGGGCATATACCCTGAGAAAACCATAGTTCAAAAAGTGTCATGTACCAAAATGTTCATTGCACGTCTATTTACCATAGCCAGGAGATGGAAACAACTTAAGTGTCCGTCATTTGATGAATGGATAAAGAAGATGTGGCACATATATACAATGGAATATTACTCAGCCATAAAAGGAAACAAAATTGAGCTATTTGTAGTGAGGTGAATGGACCTAGAGTCTGTCATACAGAGTGAAGTAAGTCAGAAAGAGAAAGACAAATACCGTATGCTAACATATATATATGGAATTTAAGAAAAAAATGTCATGAAGAACCTAAGCGTAAGACAGGAATAAAGACACAGACCTAGTAGAGAATGGACTTGAGGATATAGGGAGGGGGAAGGGTGAGCTGTGCCAAAGTGAGACAGTGGCATGGACATATATATACTACCAAACGTAAAATAGATAACTAGTGGGAAGCAGCCGCATAGCACAGGGATATCAGCTCGGTGCTTTGTGACCACCTAGAGGGGTGGGATATGGAGGGTGGGAGGGAAGGAGACGCAAGAGGGAAGATATAGAGGAACATATGTATAACTGATTCACTTTGTTGTAAAGGAGAATCTAACACCACTGTAAAGCAATTATACTCCAATAAAGATGTAAAAAAAAAAAAAAAAAAAAAAAAGAAGTGCAGCAATGGACACATGCTCATGGAAATAACTGATCTTATGTTCCCCACCATTCTGAACAGTTGGCTTGATAGATTGGTGAAATGGCCTTTCAAAGACTCAGTAATAGCACCAGCTAAGTGGAAATACCTTGTAGAGTTGAGGCATGGTTCTCCAGAAGGCTATATATGCTCTGAATTATTGTCCAATATATGGTGCTCTTTCTCTGATAGGCAGAATTTCCAGTTCTAGGAATCAAGGGATGGAAATGGGAGCAGCACCATTTACTTTTACCCTTAATGACACATTATCAAAAAAATTTATTTCTGTTCCCATGACTTGCTCTGCTGGCTTAGAAGTCTTTGTTCCAGAGAGATGAATACTTCCACCTTGAGGCACAACAATGATTCCATTGAACTAGATGTTAAGATTGCCATCCAACTACCTTGGGCTCCTCATGGCTTCTGAATCAACAGGCAAAAATGGAGTTACAATTTTGGCTGAGGTGATTAGTCTTGACTTACCAAAGGGTAATTGAACTACTATTCCACGATGGAGGTAATAAAGAGTATGTCTTGAATAAAGTAGATCCCTTAGGAAATATCTTATTATTGCCATGCCCTGTGATTAAGCTCAGTGGAAAACTACAACTCAATCCAGAAAAGACTACTAATGGCCCAGTGCCTTCAGGAATGAAGGTTTGGGTCACCCTGCTATGTAAAGAGCCGTGGCCAGCTGAGGTGCTTGCTGAAGGAAAATTGAATGCAGAATGGGTGGTGGAAGAAGAGAGATAAAATACCAGCTATGATCAGATAACCAATTATAGAAAAGAAGATGTAATTGTCATGATAATTTCCTTCTTTCATTGTTATAAATACATCTGTGTATATATACATATATTAAGCAAGTATCTTTATTTTCTTTCCCTCTTATTCCAATATTCCATAACATAAGATATATTAACTTTATATCATGGTATTTATGTATTGTTAATTTTACACAATAATATTTAAGTTACATGATATCAGGAGAAGAGTAAACATCACTCAAGGGGAAGGGATTAGTGCATTTAAGTTGTTAACATAATGGTAGTTTCATGTTAGGCAAAATTATGTCCCTGTTATTGTCTTTATTTGGATATTAGATTTGGTTTAAGGAGATCATGTGTGTGCCAAGTTGATAAGGGATGGACTTGTGATAGTTAATTTTATATATCAACTTAACTGAGCAAAGGGATGCCCAGATAGCTGGTAAAACATTATTTCTAGGTGTGTTTGTGAGAGGTTTTCTGGAAGAGATTATCATTTGAATCAATAGACTGAGTAAAGCAGATCACTGTCACCAGTGTGGGTAGGCATCATCCCATCTATTGAGGGCCTGAATAGAATAAAATATGAAGAGTAAATTTGCTCTCTTTTTGTTGGAACTGGGACATCCATGTTATCCTGCCCTTGGACATCAGCTCCTGTTGGAGCTTAAATTGTAGCTCCTGTTTCTTGGGCCTTTGGACTTGGACTGGGACTTAACCATTGGCCTCCTGATTCTCAGGCCTTTGGACTTAGACTGAATTACACCACTGGCTTTCTTCATTCCTCCACTTGGAGATGGCAGATCATGGGACTTCTTGACCTTCATAATCATATGAACCAATTTCTATAATAAATCACCTCTTATATAAATATCTCTATGTGAAGCCTGTGTGTGAGCACTGGGCACTATCCAAACCTCCCTTCCGGGGAGACTGTGCAGACCACAACTGCCAGGGTCCCGGGATCCAGGGACAACTTCCCTGGGAGAATGCATGGCGCACCTCAGGCTGGTACAATATCCCACTGGCCTCTGCCACCGCAGGCTTGCCCTGCATCCGCACCCCTTCCTCCCCCTGGATTGAGTGAGCCAGAGTCCCCGAAGCAGCTGCTCCTTTAACCCCGTCCTCTCTGAGTGAAGAACAGACACCCTCCAGCGACCTACACACAGAGGCGGGGACAAATCCAAAGCTGAGCCCCGGGAGCTGTGCGAACAAAGAAGAGAAAGGGAAATCTCTCCAAGCAGCCTCAGAAGCAGAGGATTAAATCTCCACAATCAACTTGATGTACCCTGCATCTGTGGAATACATGAATAGACAATGAATCATCCCCAATTGTGGAGGTGGACTTTGAGAGCAAGATTTATTATTTTTTCCCCCTTTCCTCTTTTTGTGAGTGTGTATGTGTAAGCTTCTGTGTGAGATTTTGTATTTATAGCTTTGCTTTCACCATTTCTCTTGGGTTCTATCTGTCCTTTTTTTTTTCTTTAAAAATTCTTTTTTGTTAATAATTATTTTTTATTTTAATAAGTTTATTTTATCTTACTTTATTTTATCTTCTTTCTTTTCTTCCTTCCTTCCCTCCTTCCTTCCTTCCTTCCTTCCGCCCTCCCTCCATCCCTTCCCCCCCCCTCGCTCCCTCCCACTCTCCTTTCTTTCTTTCTTTCATTCTTTCTTTCTACTTTTTCTCCCTTTTATTCTGAGCCCTGTGGATGAAAGGCTCTTGGTGCTGCAGCCAGGAGTTAGTGCTGTGCCTCTGAGGTGGGAGAGCCAACTTCAGGACACTGGTCCACAGGAGAGCTCCCAGATCCACATAATATAAAACAGTGAAAATCTAGCAGAGATCTCCATCTCAACACCAGCACCCAGCTTCACTCAACAAGATACAGTACTGGACACCCTATGCCAAACAATTAGCAAGACAGGAACACAAACCCACACATTAGCAGACAGGCTGCCTAAAATCATAATAAGTCCACAGACATAACAAAACACACCACCAGACATGGACCTGCCCACCAGAAAGACAAGATCCAGCCTCCCCCACCAGAACACAGGCACTAGTCCCCTCCACCAGGAAGCATACACAACCCACTGAACCAACTTTAGCCACTGGCGACAGACACCAAAAACAACGGGAACTACAAACCAGCAGCCTGCAAAAAGGAGACCCCAAACACAGTAAGATAAGCAAAATGAGAAGACAGAAAAACACACAGCAGATGAAGGAGCAAGATAAAAACCCACCAGACCTAACAAATGAAGAGGAAATGGGCAGTCTACCTGAAAAAGAATTCAGAATAATGATAGTAAAAATGATCCAAAATCTTGGAAATAGAATAGAGAAAATGCAAGAAACATTTAACAAGGACCTAGAAGAATGAAAGATAAAACAAGCAACGATGAACAACACAATAAATGAAATGAAGAATACTATAGATGGGATCAATAGCAGAATAACTGAAGCAGAAGAATGAATAAGTGGCCTGGAAGATAAAGTAGAGGAAATAACTACTGCAGAGCAGAATATAGAAAAAAGAATGAAAAGAACTGAGGACAGTCTCAGAGACCTCTGGGACAACATTAAACGCACCAACATTCGAATTATAGGGGTTCCAGAAGAAGAAGAGAAAAAAAAAAGGGACTGAGAAAATATTTGAAGAGATCATAGTTGAAAACTTCCCTAATATGGGAAAGGAAATAGTTTATCAAGTCCAGGAAGCACAGAGAGTGCCATACAGGAAAAATGCAAGGAGAAACACGCCAAGACACATAATAATCCAAGTGTTAAAAATTAAATACAAAGAAAACATATTAAAAGCAGCAAGGGAAAAACAACAAATAACACACAAGGGAATCCCCATAAGGTGAACAGCTGATCATTCAGAAGAAACTCTGCAAGCCAGAAGGGACTGGCAGGACATATTTAAAGTGATGAAGGAGAGAAACTTACAACCAAGATCACTCTACCCAGCAAGGATCTCATTCATATTTGATGGGGAAATTAAAAACTTAACAGACAAGCAAAAGCTGAGAGAGTTCAGCACCAGCAAACCAGCTTTACAACAAATGCTAAAGGAACTTCTCTAGGTAAGAAACACAGAGAAGTAAAAGACCTACAATAACAAACCCAAAACAATTAAGAAAATGGGAATAGGAACAAACATATTGATAATTACCTTAAATGTAAATGGATTAAATGCTCCCACCAAAATATACAGACTGGCTGAAGGGATACAAAAACAAGACCCATATATATGCTCTAAACAAGAGATCCAATCAGACCTAGCGACACATACAGACTGAAAGTAAGGGGATGGAAAAAGATATTCCATGCAAATGGAAACCAAGAGAAAGCTGGAGTAGCAATTCTCATATAAGGCAAAATAGACTTTAAAGACTATTAGAAAAGACAAAGAAGGGCACTACATAATGATCAAGGGATCAACCCAGAAGAAGATATAACAATTGTAAAGATTTATACACCTCAATAGGAGCACCTCAATACATAAGGCAAATACTAACAACCATAAAAGGGGAAATCAACAGTAACATATTCATAGTAGGGGACTTTAGCACCCCACTTTCACCAATGGACAGATCATCCAAAATGAAAATAAATAAAGAAACACAAGTTTTAAATGATACATTAAACAAGATGGACTTAATTGATATTTATAGGACATTCCATCCAAAAACAACAGAATACACATTTTTCTCAAGTGTTCATGGAACATTCTCCAGGATAGATATATCTTGGGTCACAAATCAAGCCATGGTAGATTTAAGGAAATTGCAATTGTATCAAGTATCTTTTCCAACAACGACCCTATGACACTAGATGTCAATTAGAGAAAAAGATCTGTAAAAAATACAAATACATGGATGCTAAACAATACACTGCTTAATAACGAAGTTATCACTGAAGAAATCAAAGAGGAAACCAAAAAATACCTAGAAACAAATGACAATGGAGACACGATGACCCAAAACCTATGGGATGCAGCAAAAGCAGTTCTACAAGGGAAGTTTATAGCAATACAATTCTACCTTAAGAAACAGGAAACATCTCGAATAAACAACCTAACCTTGTACCTAAAGCAATTAGAGAAAGAAGAACAAAAAAAAACCAAAGTTAGCAGAAGGAAAGAAACCATAAAGATCAGATCAGAAACAAATGAAAAAGAAATGGAGGAAATGATAGCAAAGGTCAATAAAACTAAAAGCTGGTTCTTTGAGAAGATAAACAAAATAGATAAACCATTAGCCAGAATCATCAAGAAAAAAAGGGAGAAAACTCAAATCAACAGAATTAGAAATGAAAAAGAAGAAGTAACAACTGACACTGCAGAAATACAAAAGATCATGAGGGATTACTACAAGCAACTCTATGCCAGTAAAATGGACAACCTGGAAAAAATAGACAAATTCTTAGAAATGCACAACCTGCCAAGACTGAATCAGGAAGAAATAGAAAATACGAACAGACCAATCACAAGCACTGAAATTGAAACTGTGATTAAAAATCTTCCAACAAACAAAAGCCCAGGACCAGATGGCTTCACAGGCGAATTCTATCAAACATTTAGAGAAGAGCTAACACCTATCCTTCTCAAACTCTTCCAAAATATAGCAGAGGGAGGAACACTCCCAAACGCATTCTACGAGGGCACCATCACCTTGATACCAAAACAAGACAAGGATGTGACAAAGAAAGAAAATTACAAGCCAATATCACTGATGAACATAGTTGCAAAAATCCTCAAGAAAATACTAGCAAACAGAATCCAACAGCACATTAAAAGGATCATACACCATGATCAAGTGTGGTTTATCCCAGGAATGTGAGGATTCTTCAATATATGCAAATCAATCAATGTAATACACCATATTTACAAACTGAAGGAGGAAAACCATAAGATCGTCTCAATAGATGCAGAGAAAACTTTCAACAAAATTCAACACCCAGTTATGATAAAAACCCTGCAGAAAGTAGGCATAGAGGGAATTTTCCTCAACATAATAAAGGTGATATATGACAAACCCACAGCCAACATCGTCCCCAATGGTGAAAAACTGAAAGCATTTCCAATAAGATCAGGAGCAAGACAATATTGCCAACTCTCGCCACTCTTAATCCACATAGTTTTGGAAGTTTTAGCCACAGCAATCAGAGAAGAAAAGGAAATAAAAGGAATCCAAATCAGAAAAGAAGAAGTAAAGCTGTCACTGTTTGCAGATGACATGATACTATACATAAAGAATCCTAAAGATGCTACCAAAAAACTACTAGAGCTAATCAATGAATTTGGTAAAGTAGCAAGATACAAAATTAATGCACAGAAATCTCTGGCATTCCTATACACTAATGATGAAAAATCTGAAAGTGAAATTAAGAAAACTCTCCCATTTACCACTGCAAGAAAAAGAATAAAATATCTAGGAATAAACCAACCTAAGGAGACAAAAAACCTGGATGCAGAAAACTATAAGTCACGGATGAAAGAAATTAAGGATGATACAAACATTTGGGGAAATATACCATGTTTTTGGATTGGAAGAATCAACACTGTAAAAATGACTATACTACCCAAAGCAACCTACAGATTCAATGCAATCCCTATAAAACTAACACTGGTATTTTTCACAGAACTAGAACAAAAAAATTCACAATTTGTATGGAAACACAAAAGACCCCAAATAGCGATAGCAATGCTGAGAACAAAAAACGGAGCTGGAGGAATCAGGCTCCCTGACTTCAGACTACACTACAAAGCTACAGTAATCAACACAGTATGGTACTGGCACAAAAACAGAAATACAGATCAATGGAACAGGATACAAAACCAGAGAAAACCGCACACACCTATGGTCACCTTATCTTTGACAAAGGAGGCAAGAATACACAGGGGGATAAAGACAGCCTCTTCAATAAGTGGTGCTAGGAAAACTAGACTGCTACATGTACAAGAATGAAATTGGAACACTCCCTAACACCATACACAAAAATAAACTCAAAATGGATTAAAGACCTAAGTGTAAGGCCAGAAAATATCAAACTCTTAGAGGAAATCATAGGCAGAACACTCTATGACATAAATCACAGCAAGATCGTTTTTGAACCACCTCCTAGATAAATGGAAATTAAAAAAAAATAAACAATCGGGACCTAATGAAACTTCAAAGCTTTTGTACAGCAAAGGAAACCATAAGCAAGATGAAAAGACAACCCTCAGAATGGGAGAAAATATTTGCAAATGAAGCAACTGACAAAGGATTAATCTCCAAAATGTACAAGCAGCTCATGCAGCTCAATATCAAAAAACAAACCAACCAATCCAAAAATAGGCAGAAGACCTAAACAGACATTTCTCCAAAAAGATATACAGATTGCCAACAAACACATGAAAGAATGCTCAACATCATTAATCATTAGAGAAATGCAAATCAAAACTGCAATGAGATATCATCTCATGCCAGTTAGAATGGCCATCATCAAAAAATCTAGAAAAAATAAATGCTGGAGAGGGTGTGGAGAAAAGGGAACACTGGTGCACGGCTGGTGGTTATGTGAATTGGTACAGCCACTATGGAGAACAGTATGGAGGTTCCTTAAAAAACTACAAATAGAACTACCATATGACCCAGCAATCCCATTACTGGGCATATACCCTGAGAAAACCATAATTCAAAATAGTCATGTACCAAAATGTTCATTGCAGCTCTATTTACAATAGCCCAGAGATGGAAACAACCTAAGTGTCTATCATCGGGTGAATGGATAAAGAAGTTGTGGCAAGTATATACAATGGAATATTACTCAGCCATAAAAAGGTACGAAATTGAGCTATTTGTAATGAGTTGGATGGACATAAAGTCTGTCATACAGAGTGAAGTAAGTCAGAAAGAGAAAGACAAATACTGTATGCTAACACATATATATGGAATTTAAGGAAAAAATATGTCATGAAGAACCTAGGGGTAAGACAGGAATAAAGACACAGACCTAGTAGAGAATGGACTTGAGGATATGGGGAGGGGGAAGGGTAAGCTGTGACAAAGTGAGAGAGTGGTATGGACATATATACACTACCAAACGTAAGGCAGATAGCTAGTGGGAATCAGCCGCATAGCACAGGGAGATCAGCTCGATGCTTTGTGACCACCTGGAGGGGAGGGATAGGGAGGGTGGGAGGTGGGGAGATGCAAGAGAGAAGAGATATGGGAACATATGTATATATATATATATAACTGATTCACTTTGTTATAATACAGAAACTAACACAGCATTGTAAAGTAATTATACCCCAATAAAGATGTAAAAAATGAGTCATGTACCAAAATGGTCATTGCAGCTCTATTTACAATAGCCATGACATGGAAGCAACCTAAGCGTCCATCATCAGATGAATGGATAAAGAAGATGTGGCACATATATACAATGGAATATTACTCAGCCATAAAAAAAAGGAATTGAGTTATTTGTAGTGATGTTGATGGACCTAGAGTCTGTAATACAGTATGAAGTAAGTCAGAAAGAGAAAAACAAATACCATATGCTAAAACATATATATGGAATCTAAAAAAAAATGATCATGAAGAACCTAGGGTCAAGATGGGAATAAAGATGTACACCTACTAGAGAATGGACTTGAGGATACAGAGAGCGGGAAGGGTAAGCTGGGACAAAGTGAGAGAGTGGCATGGACATATATACACTACCAAATGTAAAATAGATAGCTAGTGGGAAGCAGACGCATAGCACAGGGAGATCAGCTCAGTACTTTGTGACCACCTAGAGACGTGAGGTAGGGAGGGTGGGAGAGAGAGAGATGCAAGAGGGAAGAGATATCAGGACATATGTATATGTATAACTGATTCACTTTGTTACAATGCAGAAACTAACACACCATTGTAAAGCAATTATAATCCAATAAAAATGTTAAAAATTTAAAAGAAAAATTCAGAGTCAAGAGGAAAGGAATGTTTCTTTTTTTGTAAAGCAAACTTATTCTTTTAACTGGCAATAAAGGCAAAGAAAATAGTTTAAAAAAATAAAATTAAATGGATGACTAATAAGAACCTGCTGTATAAAAAAGTAAATAAAATAAAATTCAAAAAATAATCCCAGCAAGTAATTTTGTGGGTATCAAAAACTGATTCTAAAGTTTACATCGAGAGGCAAAAGACCAAGAATAGACAACACAATGTTAAAGGAGAACAAAATTGGAGGACTGACACTCCCCATTTTAAAGACCTACTATAAAGCCACAATAATCAAGATGGTGCGGTGTTGGTGAAAGAATAGGCATATAGATTAATGGAACAGAATAGAAAGTCCCTAAATAGAAACTCACAGATATATTTAACAAATCTTTGAGAATGGAACGAAGGCAATACAATGTGGAAAATAATAGTCTTTTCAACAAATGGTGCTGGAATAATCAGACATGCACATGGGAAAAAAGTGAATCTAAACAGTCCTTTGCCAAATTAACCCAAAATCAACCATAGACCTAAATATAAAATGTAAAGCTACAAAATTCCTAGAAGAGGAGACTGGATATAATCTGGGGGACCTGTGGTATGGCAATGATTTTATAGACAAAACACTAAAGTCACAATCCATGAAAGAAAAGTTTGATAACCTGGACTTTGTCAAAATTTAAAACTTCTCTGTGAAGGACACTGCCAAAATAATAAGAAGTCAAGATACAGACTGAGAGAATATTTTTAAAATACTTACTAATAAAGGACTGTAATCCAAAATATACAAAGAACACTTACAGCTCAAAAATAAGAAAATGGACAATGAAATTATAAAATGATAAAAAAAACCTAAACAAACATCTCATCAGAGAAGATATACATATGGCAAATAAGCATGTGGAAAGATGTTCAACATCATATGTCATTAGGTAATTGCAAGTTAACACAATAGGATACCACTACATGCCTATTAGAATGGCCATAATCCAAAACACTGACAACCCCTAAGGCTGGTGAGGATGTGGAGAAACAGGAACTCTCATTTACTGCTGGGGCAAATGCAGTATAGTATAGCCACTTTGGAAGACAGTTTGTCTGTTTCTTACAAAAATAAAATACTTTTACTGTATGATTTAGCAACTGCACTCCTCGGTATTTACCCAAACGAGGTGAACACTTATAACCACACCAAAACCTGTACACAGGTGCTTATAGCAGCTTTATTCATAGTTGCCAAAACTTGGAAGCAACCAAGATGTCCTTCAGTAAGTGAATAGATAATCTGTGGTACATCCAGACAATGGAATATTATACACTGCAAAAAGACGTGAGATATAAAGCCATAAAAAGACATAGAGAGGGCCTTCCCTGGCAGTCCAGTGGTTAAGACTTTGCCTTCCAATGCAGGGATGTGCAAGTTCAATCCCTGGTCGGGGAGCTAAGATCCCACATGCCTCCTGGCCAAAAAACAAAAGCCAAAAAAACCCAGAAGCAATATACTAACAAATTCAATAAAGACTTTAAAAAATGGTCCACATCCAAAAAATCTTTTTAAAAAAAGTCATGGAGGGACCCTAAATATATACTACTAAGTGTAGAAAGTCAATCTAAAAAGGTGATATACTGTATGAATCCAACAATACAACATTCCGGAAAGGCAACTGTGGAGACAGTAAAAGGATCAGTGGTTGCCAGGGGTTAAGGGGGAGAAGGGATAAATAGGTGGAGCACAGAGTATTTGTAGGGCAGTGAAAATTTTCTGTATGTTACCCTAGTGGCACATATATATCATTATATCTTTGTGAAGTCCCTTAGAATATACAATACCAAAAGTGAATCCTAGTGTAAACCATGGACTTTGGGTGATAAAGATATGTCAATGTAAGTTCATCAATTATAACAAATGTATCACTCTGGTGCAGGATTTTGATGATGGGGGAGGCTGTTCATATGAGGGACCAGGGGGTATATCAGAAATTTTTGTACCCTCTGTTCAATTTTGCTGTGAACCTAAAAATAGTCTAAAAGATAAAGTTAAGAAAACATTTAACAAATTCAAAAATAGAAATCATAAAATTATGTTCTTAGATCATAATAGAATTGAACTAGATTTAAATAACAGAAGGATTTATAGATTTTTAAGTGTGCCGTTCAATAACATTAAGTGCAATTACATTGTTGTTCAGCCATCACCATTATACACTTCCAGAATTTTTCATCACAAACTGAAGGTCTGTACCCATTAAATAATAACTCCCTGGCCCTCACTTCCCCCAGGCCTTGGTAACCACTATACTACGTTCTGCCTCTTTGAACTTGTATATCAGTATATAATAGTAAAATCATAAAATATTTGTCCTTTTATGATTGGTTTATTTCATTTAGCACAATGCCTTTACAGTTCATATATAATGTAGCATGCATGAAAACCTCATTCAGTTTTTTAATAATAAAATTTTTTATTTTAATCATTAAATGTAAAATTCAGTGGCCTAAATACATTCACAATGTTATGCAGCCATCATCACTTTCTATTTCCAAAATTTTTTCATTACCACAGACAGAAACTCTGTAACCATTAAGCAAAACTTCTCAGTCTTTCCTTCCCCCAGCCCCTGGTAACCTCTAATCTACATTCTATGTCTATGAGTTTTCCTATTCCAGTTATTTTTTTAATATAACTTTATTGGAGTATAATTGCTTCACAATACTCTGTTAGTTTCTGTTGTACAGCAAAATGAATCAGTCATATGTATATATATATCCCCATTACCCCTCCCTCTTGAGCCTCCCTCCCACCCTCCCTATCCCACATCTCTAGGTCATCGCAAAGCACCGATCTGATTTCCCTGTGCTATGCTGCTGCTTCCCACTCGCTATCTATATTACATTTGGTTGTGTATATATGTCAATGCTACTCTCACTTCACCCCAGCTTCCCCCTCCATCCCCGTGTCCTCAAGTCTGTTCTCTATGTCTAAATCTTTATTCCTGCCCTGTCACTAGGTTCACCAGTACCATTTCTTTTTTTTAGATTCCATATATATGTGTTAGCATACGGTATTTGTTTTTCTCTTTCTGACTTACTTCACTCTGTATGACAGACTCTAGGTCCATCCACCTAACTATAAGTAACTCAGTTTCACTTCTTTTTATGGCTGAGTAATATTCCATTGTATATGTGCCACATTTTCTTTATCCATTCATCTGTCGGTGGACATTTATGTTGCTTCCATGTCCTGGCTATTATAAATAGTGCTGCAAGGAACATTGTGGTACATGTCTCTGAATTATTGTTTACTCAGGGTATATGCCCAGTAGTGGGATTGCTATGTCATATGGTAGTTCTATTTCTAGTTTTTTAAGGAACCTCCATACTGTTAGAAAATATTTGCAAATGAAACAACAGACAAAGGATTAATATCTAAAATATACAAACAGCTCATGGAGCTCAATATCAAGAAAAATAAAAAACCCAATTAAAAAATGGGTAGAAGACCTAAATAGACATTTCACCAAGGAAGACATACAGATGGCCAAGAGGCACATGAAAATATGCTCAACATCACTAATTATTAGAGAAATGCAAATCAAAACTACAATGAGGTATCACTTTACACAGGTCAGAATGGCCATTATCAAAAAATCTGGAAACAATAAATGCTGGAAAGAGAAAGGGTGTGGTGAAAAGGGAACCCTCCTGCACTGTTGGTGGGAATGTAAATTGATACAACCTCATTCATTTGGGTTTTTTTGGGCGGTATGCGGGCCTCTCACTGTTGTGCCCTCTCCCGTTGCAGAGCACAGGCTCCGGACGCGCAGGCTCAGCAGACATGGCTCACGGGCCCAGCCACTCAGCCGCATGTGGGATCTTCCCGGACCAGGGCACGAACCCATGTCCCCTGCATCGGCAGGCGGACTCTCAACCACTGCACCACCAGGGAAGCCCCCTCATTCATTTTTAAAGCTGAAAATTTTCCATTGTATGTATATAACACATTTTTATTATCCATTCAACAGTAAGTGGACACTTGTGTTGTTTCCAACTTTTGGCCATTGTAATAATGTTGCTATGAGCATGGATGTCCAAATATCTGTTCAACTTCCTGCTTTAGTTGTTTGGGTATGTAACAAGGAGTGGAATTTCTGGATTGTATGGTAAACCCATTTTCAATTTTTTGAAGAAGTGCCATATTGTTTTCCACAGTGGCTGCAGGATTTTACATTTCTAACAACCATGCACAGGTTTCTGTCTTAGTCCAGTTGGGCTGCTATAACAAAATACTACAGATTGGATAACTTATAAACAAAAGAAATTTATATCTCACAGTTCTGGAGGGTAAAAGTCCAACATCAGGTTACCAGCATGGTCAGGTAAGGGCTCTTTTCTGAGTGTCAGGCTTCTCATTGTATCCTCACATGGTATAAGGCGCTAGGGAACTGTGTAGTGTCTCTTTTATTAGAACACTAATCCAATTCATGAAGACTACACCCTCCTGACTTAAGCACTTCCTAACTTGCCCACCTCCTAATATCATCGTCTTTGGGAGTTAGAATTTCAACATATGAATTTGGGGGTACACAAATTTTCAGACCATAGCAGTTCCAGGTTTTTCACATCCTCATTAGATTTAGTTTTTCCTCTTTTTTATATATAATATACATCCTCATAAGTGTGAAGTGGTATTACGTTGTAGTTTTGATTTGCATTTCAGTAATGATTAGTGATGTTCAGAATATTTTCATGTGCCTATTGGCCATTTGTACATTTTCTTTGGAGAAATATTTTGGTTTTGTTCTTGAGATGTAGAAGTTCTTTATATATTCTGGATATTATTTCCATACCAGATATGTGATTTGTGCATATTTTCTCCCGTTCAGTGGGTTGTCCCTTTACTGTGTTGATAGTGTCCTTTGGTCCACAAAAGTTTTAAAATTTGACGTAGTTCAAATTATGTTTTTTTCTTTAGCTGCCTATGTTCATAGTGTCATATCCAACAAAGTCATTGTTGAATCCAGTATCACAAAGCTTTACCTTATGTTTTCTTCTAGGAGATGTATAGGTTTAGCTCTCATGTTAAGGTCTTTGATCTATTTTTCAGTTAATTTTTGTGTATGTGTAAGACAAGTGTCCAACTTTTGCATGTAAATGTCCAATTTTCCCAGCACCAATTTTTTTAATATTGAAAGCAGTGTTATTTCTTAAAATTTTATCCCAATATTACTGGTATCCCAGTGCTTACATTCTGCTTGGAACATAGTAGGCATACATTCATTAACACAACCATTTAAAAGTTGATTTGATTCATTGAGTACTGGGGGACGGTGGAAGAAAAAAGGAAAACAGAGTAGCTATGCAATGACTTTAGCACCCACTAGGTAGCATGTGGCTTTATTCCTCATGTCTGTAGTAGCCAACAGTCTACCTGCACTAAGAACACTCATGATTCCCAGAACTCCAAGAACATGTTCCCCAGTTATACATAAGCTCTCCTATCTGTACTCTTTTTTTATACTACATAGTCTCTAACACATAGTAGGTGTTCTGTTTTTCCTAGGTTGTTTAACACGACATGCCTTCCGTCTTCTCATCCCTATTTTTCAACATGGTACCCATTCCCAAAGCACAGCTCAAATGTCAACTTCTCCATGATCACTTCTTTGATTTTCCTACCTCAATTCTCACCAAATACTAGGTTTGAACCACTACTCTTAAACTTACCCAGCACCAATTTTTGAAAAGACTGCTCATTCCCCATTGAACGGTCTTGGCACCATTGTGGATAATCAGTTTACTATATGCAAGGGTTTATTTCTGGGCTTTCTATTCTATTCCATGGGTCTATATGTTTTCCTTTATGCCAGCAACACATTTTTTTTTTTGTTGTTGTTGTTGTTGTTGTTGTACGTGGGCCTCTCACTGCTGTGGCCTCTCCCGCCGCGGAGCACAGGCTCCAGACGCACAGGCCCAGCGGCCATGGCTCACGGGCCCAGCCACTCCGCAGCATGTGGGATCTTCCCGGACCGGGGCACGAACCCATGTCCCCTGCATCGGCAGGCGGACTCTCAACCACTGCGCCACCAGGGAAGCCCAGCAACACATTTTTAATTGCTGTAGTTTTTTGGGAAGTTTTGAAATAGGAAATTGTGAGTCCTGCAACTTTGTTCTTTTTCAATACTGTTTTAGTTATTTTGTGGTCTACTGGGATTCTAAGTGAATTTTAGAATGGATTTTTCTATTTCTGCAAGAAAAAATGAACCATTTGAGATTTTGATAGGGATTTTATTAAATCTATATATCACTTGGATAGTATGGATATCTTAACAACATTGTCTTCCAAACGATGAGCACAGGCTGTCAGTCCATTTATTTATGTTTTCTTTAGTTTCTATTAGAAATGTTTCATAGTTTTCAGTATATGCCTTTCACTTCCTTGGGTAAATTAATTTCTAAGTATTTTATTCTTTTTGATGCTATTGTAAATGGAATTGTTTCTTAATTTCCTTTTCAAAATGTTCATCATTTGTGTATACAAACACAACTGATTCTTGTGTGTTGATATTTTACCATGAAACATTTTAAAATTCCTTTATTAGTTCTAACAGAACATTGTGTGGCATCTTTAGGATTTTCTACATATAAGACATTTTCCTTGGGAGGAACACTCCGAAACTCCTTCTACGAGGCCACCATCACCTTGATACCAAAACCAGACAAGGATGTGACAAAGAAAGAAAACTACAGGCCAATATCACTGATGAACATAGATGAAAAAATCCTCAACAAAATACTAGCAAACAGAATCCAACAGCACATTAAAAGGATCATACACCATGAACAAGTGGGATTTATTCCAGGAATGCAAAGATTCTTCAATATATGCAAATCAATCAACGTGATAAACCATATTAACAAATTGAAGGAGAAAAACCATATGATCATCTCAATAGATGCAGAGAAAGCTTTTGACAAAATTCAACACCTATTTATGATAAAAACTCTGCAGAAAGTAGGCATAGAGGGAACTTTCCTCAACATAATAAGGGCCATATATGACAAACCCACAGCCAACATCGTCCTCAGTGGTGAAAAACTGAAAGCATTTCCACTAAGATCAGGAACAAGACAAGGTTGCCTACTCTCACCACTCCTATTCAATATAGTTTTGGAAGTTTTAGCCACAGCAATCAGAGAAGAAAAGGAAATAAAAGGAATCCAAATTGGAAAAGAAGAAGTAAAGCTGTCACTGTTTGCAGATGACATGATACTATACATAAAGAATCCTAAAGATGCTACCAGAAAACTACTAGAGCTAATCAATGAATTTGGTAAAGTAGCAGGATACAAAAGTAACGCACAGAAATCTCTGGCATTCCTATACACTAATGATGAAAAATCTGAAAGTGAAATCAAGAAAACACTCCCATTTACCATTGCAACAGAAAGAATAAAATATCTAGGAATAAACCTACCTAAGGAGACAAAAGACCTGTATGCAGAAAATTATAAGACACTGATGAAAGAAATTAAAGATGATACAAATAGATGGAGAGATATACCATGTTCTTGGATTGGAAGAATCAACATTGTGAAAATGACTCTACTACCCAAATCAATCTACAGATTCAATGCAATCCCTATCAAATTACCACTGGCATTTTTCACAGAACTAGACCAAAAAAATTCACAATTTGTATGGAAACACAAAAGTCCCCAAATAGCCAAAGCAATCTTGAGAACAAAACATGGAGCTGGAGGAATCAGGCTCCCTGACTTCAGACTATACTACAAAGCTACAGTAATCAAGACAGTATGGTACTGTCCCCAAAACAGAAATATAGATCAATGGAACAGGATAGAAAGCCCAGAGATAAACCCACGCACATATGGTCACCTTATCTTTGATAAAGGAGGCAGGAATGTACAGTGGAGAAAGGACAGCCTCTTCAATAAGTGGTGCTGGGAAAACTGGACAGGTACATGTAAAAGTATGAGATTAGATCACTCCCTAACACCATACACAAAAATAAGCTCAAAATGGATTAAAGACCTAAATGCAAGGCCAGAAACTATCAAACTCTTAGAGGAAAATATAGGCAGAACACTCTATGACATAAATCACAGAAAGATCCTTTTTGATCCACCTCCTAGAGAAATGGAAATAAAAAACAATAAACAAATGGGACCTAATGAAACTTCAAAGCTTTTGCACAGCAAAGGAAACCATAAACAAGATGAAAAGACAACCCTCAGAATGGGAGAAAATATTTGCAAATGAAGCCACTGACAAAGGATTAATCTCCAAAATTTACAAGCAGCTCATGCAGCTCAATAACAATAAAACAAACAACCCAATCCAAAAATGGGCAGAAGGCCTAAATAGACATTTCTCCAAAGAAGATATACAGACTGCCAACAAACACGTGAAAGAATGCTGAACATCATTAATCATTAGAGAAATGCAAATCAAAACTATAATGAGATATCATCTCACACCAGTCAGAATGGCCATCATCAAAAAATCTAGAAACAATAAATGCTGGAGAGGGTGTGGAGAAAAGGGAACACTCTTGCACTGCTGGTGGCAATGTGAATTGGTACAGCCGCTATGGAGCACTATATGGAGGTTCCTTAAAAACCTACAAATAAAACTACCATATGACCCAGCATCCCACTACTGGGCATATACCCTGAGAAAACCATAATTCAAAAATAGTCATGTACCAAAATGTTTTTTGCAGCTCTATTTACAATGGCCCAGAGATGGAAACAACCTAAGTGTTCATCATCAGATGAATGGATCGAGAAGCTGTGGCATATATATGCAGTGGAATATTGCTCAGCCATGGGAGGAAACGAAATTGAGCTATTTGTGGTGAGGTGGATGGACCTAGAGTCTGTCATACAGAGTGAAGTAAGTCAGAAGGAGAAAACAAATACCGTATGCTAACACATATATATGGAATTTAAGAAAAAATAATGTCATGAAGAACCTAGGGGTAAGATAGGAATAAAGACACAGACCTACTAGAGAATGGACTTGAGGATATGGGGAGGGGGAAGAGTAAGCTGTGACAAAGCGAGAGAGAGACACAGACATATATATACTACCAAACTTAAGGTAGATAGCTAGTGGGAAGCAGCCGCATAGCACAGGGAGGTCAGCTCGGTGCTTTGTGACCGCCTGGAGGGGTGAGATAGGGCGGGTGGGTGGGAGGGAGACGCAAGAGAGAAGAGATATAGGAATATATGTATATGTATGACTGATTCACTTTGTTATAAAGCAGAAACTAACACACCATTGTAGAGCAATTATCCTCCAATAAAGATGTAAAAAAATAAAAAAATTATAAAGAATTAAAAAAAGATATTGTCCTCAAACAGAGATAATTTTACTTCTTCCTTTCCAATTGGATTCCTTTTATTATTTATTTGTTATTCCTTAATTGCTCTGGCTAGAAGTTCCAGTGCCATATTGAATAGAAGTGGTAAAAGTGTGCATCCTTCTCTTCTTTCTGATCATAAGGAAAGAAGTTTCAATCTTGCACCATTGATTATTATATTTTTCACACATGACCTTAATTGTGTTGAAGCAATTTGCTTCTCTTCCTAGTTTCATGAGTGTTCTTATCATGAAAGAGTATTGGATTTTGTCATATGTTTTGGATAAATTAATTGAGATGATCTTGTGGTTTCTTACCTTTATTCTGTTGATGTGAAATAATACATTGATTGTCATATGTTAACCAACTGTGCATCTTGGGAATAAATCCCTCTTGGTCATGGTGTTTAATACTTTTAATAGGCTACAGAATTCATTTTTCCAGTATTTTGTCAAGGGTTTTTACTTTAATATCCATAAAAAATATTAGTCTGCACTTTCCTTTTTTATACTGTTTTCGTCTGGCTTCATTATCAGGGTAATACTAGCTTCGTAAAAAGAGTTAGGCAGTATTATCTCCTATTCAATATTTTGTTTACTGTAGCTTTTACTTTTTAAAATTTGTTTATTTTTTATTGAAGCATGGTTGATTTACAGGGTTGTGTTAGTTGCAGGTGTAGAGCAAAGTGATTCATACATATATACATATGTATGAATGCATACATATATATTTATTTTTTCAAATTCTTTTCCCTTATAGGTTATTAAAAATATTGAGTATTATTCCCTGTGCTATACAGTAGGTCCTTGTTGGTTATCTATTTTATGTATAGTACTCTGTATATGACAATCCCAAATGCTTGATTTATCTCTCACCCATCTCCCCTTTGGTAACCATAAGTTAGTTTTCTATGTCTTTGGGTCTGTTTCTATTTTGTATATAAGTTCATTTGTATCATTTTTTTGATTCCACATATAAGCAATATCATATGATATTTGTCTTTCTATCCCTGGCTTTTAGTATGATAATCTCTAGGTCCATCCATATGGTTGAAAATGACATTATTTCATTCTTTTTTATGGCTGAGTAATATTCCACTTTATATGTGCCACATCTTCTTTATCCATTCATCTGTTGATGGATATTTAGGTTGCTTCCATGTCCTGGCTATTGTAAATATTGCTTCTACGAACATTGGGGTGCATGTATTTCTTGAATTATGGTTTTCTCCAGATATATGTCCAGGAGTGGGATTGCTGGATCATATGGTAGCTCTATTTTTAGTTTTTTAAGGAACTTTTACACAGTTCTCCATAGAGTCAGTACCAATTTATATTCCCATCAACAGTGTAGGAGGGTTCCTTTTTCTCCACACGCTATCCAGCATTTATTATCTGTAGACTTTTGGTGATATCCATTCTGATCAGAGTGGGGTGATACCTCATTGTACTTTTGATTTGCAATTCTCTCATAATTAGTTGTGTGGAGCATCTTTGAATGTACCTTTTGGCCATCTGTATGTCTTCTTTGGAGAAAAGTTTATTTAGATCTTCTGACCATTTTTCAATTGGGCTGTTTGGTTTTTTGATATTAAGCTGTATGAGCTTGGAGATTAATTCCTTGTTGGTCACATCATTTGCAAGTATTTTCTCCCATTCTGTTGGTTGTCTTTTCGTTTTGTTTATGGTTTCCATTGCTGTGCAAAACTTTTAAGTTTAATTAAGTCTCATTTGTTTATTTTTGGTTTTATTTCCATTACTCTAGGAGACAGATCCAAAAAGATATTGCCGCAATTTATGTCAAAGAGTGTTCTATCTATGTTTTCCTCTAAGAGTTTTGTAGTATCCGTTCTTACATTTAGGTCTTTAATCAATTTTGAGTTTATTTTTGTCTGTGGTGTGTGGTGTTAGAGAATGTTCTAATTTCATTCTTTTACATGTAGCTGTCCAGTTCTCCCAGCACCACTTATTGAAGACACTGTCTCTTTCCATTATATATTCTTGCTTCCTTTATCATAGATTAGGTGACCATAGGTGCCTCTCTGGCCTTTCTTTCCTGTTCCACTGATCTATATTTCTGTTTTTGTGCCGGTACCATACTGTTTTGATGACTGTAGCTTTGTAGTATAATCTGAAGTCAGGGAGCCTGATTCATCCAGCTCTGTTTTTCTTTCTCAAGTTTGTTTTGGCTATTCAGGGTCTTTTGTGTTTCCTTAAAAATTGTAAATTTTTTGTTCTAAGTCTGTGAAAAATGCCATTGGTAATATGATAGGGATTTCACTGAATCTGTAGATTGCCTTGGGGGTATAGTCATTTTCACAGTATTGATTCTTCCAATCCACGAACATGGTATATCTTTCCATCTGTTTGTGTCATCTTTAATTTCTTTCATCAGCATCTTACAGTTTTCAGAGTACAGGTCTTTTGCCTTCTTAGGTACGTTTATTCCTAGGTTTTTTATTATTTTTGAGGCAATAGTAAATGTGATATTTTTTCTTAGTTTCTCTTTCTGATCTTTTGTTGTTAGTGTATAGAAATGCAACAGATATCTGTGTATTAATTTTGTATCCTGCAGCTTTACCAGATTTATTGATGAGCTCTAGTAGTTTTCTGTTAGCATCTTTAGGCTTTTCTATGTATAGAATCATGTCATCTGCAAACAGTGACTGTTTTACTTCTTCTTTTCCAATTTGGATTACTTTTATTTCTTTTTCTTCTCTGAGTGCTGTGGCTTGGACTTCCAAAACTGTGTTGACTAAAAGTGGTGAGAGTGGACATCCTTGTCTTCTTCTTGATCTTAGAGGAAATGCTTTCACCATTTTGTATGCTAGCTGTGGTTTTGTCACGTATGGGCTTTATTATGTTGAGGTATGTTCCCTCTATGCCCACTTTCTGGAAAGTTTTTATCATAAATGTGTGTTGAATTTTATCCAAAACTTTTTCTGCATCTATTGAGATTATCATACAGTTTTTATTCCTCAATTTGTAAATGTGGTGGATTGGTATGTGGATACTGAAAAATCCTGCATCCCTGTGATAAATCCCACTTGATCATGGTGTATGATCCTTTTCATGTATTGCTGGATTTGGTTTGCTAGTATTTTGTTGAGGATCTCTGTGTCTACGTTCATCAGTGATATTGCCCTATAATTTTCTTTTTTTGTGGTATCTTCATCTGGTTTTGGTATCAGGGTGATGGTGGCCTCATAGAATGAGTTCAGAAATGTTCCTTCCTCTGCAATTTTTTAAATACTTTCAGAAGGATAGGTGTTAACGCTTCTCTAAATGTTTGGTAGAATTTGCCTGTGAAGCCATCTGGTCCTGGGCTCTTGTTTGTTGGGAATTTTTAAATCACGTATTCAATTTCAGTACTTGAAACTGGTCTGTTCATATTTTCTATTTTTTCCTGGTTCAGTCTTGGCAAACTCTTAGAACAAATAAATTAATTCAGAAGTTTCAAGATATAAAATCAGCATACAGAAATCAGTTGCATTTCTATACAATACCATGACCTCTCTGAGGGAGAAAGCAATACCATTCACAATATTATCAAAAGAAATAAAATGCATATGAATAAATTTAATCAAGGAAGTGAACCAAAAGATCTATACACTTGTAACAGTGTGGTATCACCTCACACTTGTCAAAATGTTTAGCATCAGAAGGTCTACAAATAAGAAATATTGACAAGGACGTGGAGAAAAGGGAACTCTTGTACACTATTTGTGGGGATGTAAATTGGTGCAGCCACTATGGAAAACCTTATGGAGATTCCTCAAAAAACTAAAAATATAACGACCATATGATCCAGCAATTCCATTCCTGGGTATATATCTGTAGAAAACAAAAACACTAATTTGAAAAGATACATGCACCCCAATGTTCATAGCAGCACTGTAACCATGACTGTAACCATTGTTACTGTAACAATGACATGGAAACAACCCAAGTAAACAGAACTATGGATAAAGAGGGTGTGTGTGTGTGTGTGTGTGTGTGTGTGTGTGTGTGTGTGTGTAATGGAATATTGCTCAACCCTAAAAAGAATTAAATTCTGTCATTTGCAGTAACATGGATGGACTTACGGAATATTATGCTTAGTGAAATGTAGACAGAGAAAGACAAATACTGTATGATATCACTAATATGTGGAATCTAAAAAATAATAGAAATGAATATATATGCAAAATAGAAATAGACTCACTGATATAGAAAACAAAACTGTTGTTACCAAAGAAGAGAAGGAAGGATGGAGGGACAAATTAGGGTATGGGATTAACAGATAAAAAC
Source organism: Aethalodelphis obliquidens (assembly GCF_003676395.1). Lineage (NCBI taxonomy): Eukaryota > Metazoa > Chordata > Mammalia > Artiodactyla > Delphinidae > Aethalodelphis > Aethalodelphis obliquidens. The sequence continues at coordinate 3,503,926 of NW_020838036.1, read as the reverse complement.
TACTATGTAAAAAAAAAAAAAAAAAAAAAAAAAAAACTACTATGTATAAAAATAAATGAGCAACTAGGATATATTGTATTGCACAGGGAATTATAGCTCTGATCTTTAATGACTTATTATGGAGTATAATCTGCAAAAATACTGAGTCACTGAATCATTAAAAATAAAGTATCAAGAGCCCAGAAATAAACCCATGCGTATACAATCAACTAATACTTCACATGTGAGCAAAGAATACTCATGGGGAAAGAATAGACTCTTGATAAATGGTGTTGCAGTAACTTCACATCAAAAGAACGAAATTGAGCTCCTAACTTATACCACTCACAAAAATTAACTCAAAATGGATTAATGACTTAAAAGTAAGACCCTAACCTGTAAAACTCCTAAAAGAAAACATAAGGGAAAGACTCCTTGAAAATAGCATTGGCAATGATTTTTTGGATAGGTGTAATGAGAAAACAGCTCTTTTGGGTTGCTGCCTGGGCACTTAACAGTATGATCATCTTGCTCACACCCAGAGTCTGGACATTTAGATAAGAAACTGATCTTAGAATTCCTGCTTTATAAGTAATATCTGCTTGCTACCCTGCTCTCTATCTCCTGCTCCCTCCTGACTTCAGATGGAAGATTGCCCTTTCCCCAGCTCATTGCACCCCCTGTTTCTGGGATCTGTCTGTAATAAATTTTATGACTTTACTTCCTTTGTGTGAGTGTATTGAAACAGTGCCTCCAATCAAAATGACCCCTCGAGTTGTTCACTCCCAAAGTGGCAACTTGGATGCTAAGGAAGCTACTTGCCAACCCCGTGTAGGTGTCTTGTGCTTCCTCATTCAGTAGGTCATAATCTGCCTATTTTTAATTTAATATATCACCTAAGCCTCCCTGACACAACAGGACACAAATGCACAAGCAACCAAAGGAAAAATCAACAAGATGTAGTGTAAGCCCTGACATTTTTTTCTTTGTTTTTTTTAATACAAGTGCCTGAAATAAGCTTTGATTGCGAAGGCATCCATTTCAAAGAGACATCCACTTCAAAGACAGCTATCTCAAATAAACACATTGTCAGCTACATGACTAGATAGATAGGCAGTCCACCTTCTCCCTACTGAGATGCCTTTGTTTTAGAAATCTTGGTTGATTTCAGTAACTGACCATTTGGACTACTTGTTTTTTTCTCCTCCCACACTTTAAATCCCCACTCATGTTTTAAATTCACCAATAGAGTGATCCCACAAAACCTAGGCCCCCACCCTCGACCCCAATAAAAGCAGGAACCAGGCCCATGTGTTCTCTCTCTTTCTACCCATGACCTTGATATGTGGCTCCAGATGTGCTGTGCAACTTCCAGGTCTTATAAGTATTAAACTTCTACTTTTCTTCAAAGTTCCCTGAAGGTTTTTGCTAAAGGGCATCTTGCAATTATAATAAGAACCACAAGGTCCAGTCCAACCACAACATTGGTTATTGATAGGCTTAGACCAGCACGAAACATGGGAGTACATCAAACTAAAAAGTTTCTGACAGCAAAAAAAAATTCAACAATGTGACTAGCCAAGTTACAGAATGGAAGAAAATATTTCTAAATCATTTATCTGATAAGGGGTTAATATCCAAAATAATAAGAAACTCACACAACTCAATGGGAACAAAAACTAATATTCTGATTTAGAAGTGGGAAAACTTCCTGAACAGACAGTTTCTCAAAGAAGATATACATGTGGCCTACGAGTATATGAATAGATGATCAACATAACTAATCATCAGCAAAAATCAAAACCACATTGGGATATATCTCATACATATTAGAATGACTATTATCAAAAACATAAGAGATTGAAAATGTTGGCAAGGATGTGGAGAAAATGGAACCCTTGTGCACTTTTCTTTGGAATGTAAATTGATACAAACATTTTGGAAAACAGAATGGAAGTTCCCCAAAACATTAAAATTAGAACTACCACATGATCCAGCGATCTCACTTCTGGGTATATATCCAAAGGAAATTAAATCACTGTCTCTAAGAAATAGCTGCATTCCCATGTTTATTGCAGCATTATTCACAGTACTCAAGACATGAAAATAACCTAACTGTTCATCAGTGGATGAGTGGGTAAAGAAAACTTTACACACACACACACACACACACACACACACACATGTGGGAATATTATTCAGTCATTAAAAAATAAGGAAATCCTGCCATTTGGGACAATACAGGTGGAATGTGAGGGTATTATGATAAGTGAAATAAATCAGAGAAAAACAAATACTATATGTTTTCACTTATCTGTGGTATCTAAAAACATTGAACTCATTTTAACAGAGTAGATGTTGGTTACCAGGAGATGGGGAGTGAAGGAAATGGGGAGATGTTATTCATAGAGTACAAATTTTCAGTTATAAGAGGAATTAATTTCAAGTAACTAACATACATGTTGACTATAGTTGACAATGCTGTATTGTACACTTGAAAGTTACTATGAGAATAGATCTTAAATGTACTCAGGTAACAACAACAGAAAAATGTAACTATATGAGTTGATGGATGTGTTAACTACCCTATTGTGGTAAACACTTTACAATATATACATGTATCAAATCATCACATTGTACACCTTACACAATATTATATGTCAATTATATCTCAATAAATCTGGAAAAAAGTGGATGATAGTGATATCAGCAAACTGGAAGACTAGGAAGCTTCAAGTCTTGGTTCCCCATGGAAACAACTAAAAAGTAACCAAAAATTGGCTAACACCATCTTATAAGAGCTCTGAAAACAGTGAAAAGTTTACAGCAAACAAGTGAATGACCAATCAAGAAAAAGCCACAATAAAAATCATAGGAAATTTTGTAGCATTTTTGCTTGCCCTTTCCCTACTCATTCATCTGCACAACAAAGTCTTAGTCTTGAGGAGGTGGTGGCCTAGTTCCCAATTCTGTACCTCAAACTAGAGGAAGCATAGCAGACCTGACCTGCAATATTCTACCCTTGCTAAGGGATACCTAAATGACAGTTTTGTTTGCCTAACTCAAATATCAGGCAAGGGAAAGAGCAACATTACTCAAATCTCAGGCAGCCAGAGCAGCACAGGCTTCTTGGGAACAAAGTCTTCCCTCCATATCCGCAGATTCCACATCCACAAATTCAACAAAGCATGATTGAAAAATATTCAGAAAAAAATCCCAAAATTTCCAAAAAGCAAAACTTGAATTTGCCACAAACAGGCAACTATTTGCATAGCATTTACATTGTATCTATAACTATTTACACAGTATTTACATTGTATTAGCTATTATAGTAATCTAGAGATATTTTAAAGTATAGGAAAGAATGTGTGTCAGTTATATGCAAATAATGTTCTATTTTATATAAGGGATTTAAGCATCCACAGGTTTTGCTATCTGTGGGGGTCCTGAAATCAAATCTTCACAGAGACTGAGGGAGGAATTTACTTCATGGATACCCAGGCATTTAGACACCTGGGACAAGAGCTGATGGGTTGTGTTTTTACATTATTTAAACAATGGCAGACACCCAATTCCTCCATGAAAGTGTAGGGAGCTGGGTTGACCTTACATATAATATTCTAACCTACTGCAGGTTGCTTGAAGAATTGTTTTCTGTTTTGCTTTAGATTTCAGGCAGAGAGAAGTAGTGGTTATTGCTGAGGAAAGCTGCAGAGATTAAACCCCAGATGCCTGGGACAAGAGATTATGGGTGTAGATATAAAATGGATCATCAAAGGTCCTGAAGTAAACTTGGAGTAAATCTCTTTGGTAAATTAAGAATATAAAAGTGCCTGTATATAATGGGAAATGGGAAACACCAAAAACAAACAAGCTCAAGCAGAATGCATGCTCCAAAATGACTTTAGAGGACTTTAGTTTTTTTCCTCAGGCTGATTACAAAACTAAGAACCAAGAACAAGTCAATTAATGAAGAACTTCCTTAGCACCCAGCCAGTATTCAAACACTAGGTAAGGTGACTGTGTTTTTAAAAGCCCAGTTTTCAGCAGCAGTGACAACAACAAAACCTACAAAGAATATTAAAAAAAAAAAAACTAGCAGTAAAACACCCACATTTGAAGGAAGAAACTAAAGTGAAGCAACCACCCCTAAAGTAATACAGGATTATGACTGATTATACAAAGTTATACTTTAATTTATACTAAAAACTATCTTGAAATGCTCAAAGAGCTAAAGAAAAACACAAGCAAAGAACTAAAGGAAATTTGGAAAACCATATATAAACAAAATGAGAATATCAACAAAGATAGAAATTATAAAATGAAACAAAAAGAAATTTCTGAACTAAAAATGTAATAACTGGGGCTTCCCTGGTGGCGCAGTGGTTGAGAGTCCACCTGCTGATGCAGGGGATGCAGGTTCATGCCCCAGTCTGGGAGGATCCCACATGCCATAGAGCAGCTAGGCCCGTGAGCCATGGCCACTGAGCCTGCACGTCTGGAGCCTGTGCTCCACAACGGGACAGGCCACAACAGTGAGAGGCCCATGTACTGCAAAAAAAGAAAAAGAAAGAAAGAAAAAGAATAAAAATGTAATAACTTAATTGAAAATTTCACTAGAGGGGTTTAATAGTAGAGTTAAGCAAGGAAAAGAAAGAATCAATAAACAATATAGAACATTTATAATTATTTGATTCAGAGGAACAGAAAAGAAAAAGGAGTGTAGCAAAGTGACCAAAGCCTGAGGTATTTATGCAAACAATCAAGCAGACTAATATGTATTATAGGAGTCTGAGAAAAAGGAGAGAGAAAAATAAAGAAAGAGAGATTATTTGAGGAAATGATAAACAAAATTTCTCAAATTTGAGGAAAGATATGAATCTATAAATCCAAGAAGCTTAACAGACTCTAAGTAAAATAAACCCAAAGAAACCCACACCATGACATTATAATCAAACTTTCAAAAACCAAAGACAAAGATAATCTTGGAAGCAGCAAGAGAAATGTGACTCACCACATTATGGGTTGCTCAATAATATTGTCAGTAGTTTTTTTTCGTCAGAAACCTTGGAGGCCAAAATACTGATATATTCGAAGTACATAAAGAAAAATACTGTCATCCAACAAATCTGTATCCAGTGAAACTCTTCTCCAAAAATGAGAAAGAAATTAAGACACTTCCAGATAAATAGAAACTGAGGGAGTTCATTACCACTACCATTTCAAGAAATGCTAAAGAGACTATTTCAGGTTGGGATTCAAAAAATGCTACACAATAACTTGAAGCCATGTGAAGAAATAAAGGTGTCAGTAAAGGTAAAAATATGGACAATTATACAAGCAATGTAGCTTTGTAACTCCACTTTTTATTTCCTAGATGATTTAAAAGAAAAAATTCATACAAAGTATAAGTCTATGCTTGGGGGAACACAATGTATAAAAAGTGTAATTTGTGACATCAGTAACTAAAAAAGGCTGGTAATGGAGATATATAGGAGTAGAGTTTGTGTATGCTATTGAAGTTAAGCTGGTATGAACTCAAATTAAACTGTTGTAACTTTAGGACATTAAACGTTATCCCTATGGTAACCACAAAGAAAATCACTATTGAATACATATAAAAGGAAAATAGAAGGAAATTCAAATGTATCACTGTAAAAAATGAACTAAATACAAAAGATGGTAACCAAGGATATAATGGACAAAAACAGTAGAAAGCATATAGCAAATAACCAAATTGCAGAAGCAAGTCACTCTTTACCAGTACTTACTTTACATGTCAATAGACTTAACTCTCCAATCAATAAAAATTGGTGGAATAGATTAAAAAAAACAAAATCCAACTATATGCTTTCTACAAAAGACTCATTTAAGATCTAAAGACAAAAATAGGTTGAAAGTAAACGTACATAAAATAATACTCCACATAAACAGTAACCAAAAGAGAGCTGAGGGAGCTGTGCCATTTTCAGACAAAATATACTTTAAAGTTTACATGGAACAAAGGACATTGTTAATTAACAAAAGTTTCAATAAAGAAGGAACAAATAACAATTATAAATATTTATGCACCTAATAACAAACTCCCAAACTTTGTTCAACAAAATTGACAGAAGGCAAAAATACACAGTTCGAAATAATAGTTGAGGACCTCAACAACCCATTTTCAATAATTCTTAGATCAAGAAGACATAAGATAAGTAAGGAAATAAAGGACTTGAAAAAATGCCAACTTCTAAAAGACATATACAGAACACTCTACAGAACAGCAACAGAATACACATTCTTTTCAAGTGCACATGGGACATTTTCTAGGATAGACCAAACGTTAGGCCACAAAAAAGCCTCAAAAGATTTTTTTTAAATAGATATGATACAAACTATCTTCTCTAACCACTACAGGATGAAGTTAGAAATCAAGAACAGGGAAAAAATGGAAATTTCACAATATGTGGAAGTTAAGCAACAGTTGTCTTAAACAAGTCAATGATGAAATCAAAATTAAAAATGCATAGAGACTAATGAAAATGAAAATACAACATATCAAAACTTGTAGGATGCAGCAAAATCAATGCTAAGAGGGAAATTTATAAGCTGTCAAATTCTTATATTACAAGAAAGAAATAAATCAATAAGGTAACTTTACAACTTAAAGAACAAGAAAAAGGGAAACAAACCTGAACCTAGCAGAAGGAAGGAAATAATAATGGTTAGAGATGATATAATTTAAAAATAATAATAATAAAGAAAATCAACAAAAACCCAAAGCTGATTTCTTTGCAAAGATTAAAAAATTGAATAAGCTTTACCTGGATTGACCAAGGAAAAGGCAGATAATTCAAATTTCTAAAATCAGAAATGAAAGTGATGACATTACTACCAATTCTAGAGAAACAAAACAGATTATACTATAGTACTATGAACAGTGGTATGCCAACAAATTGAGCAACATAGATGAAATGGATAAATTCCTAAAAACTTGAAAGCTATCAAGCCTGAATTACAAAGAAACAGAATCTGAATAGAACTACAACTAATAAGACAACTGAATCAGTAATCAAAACCTCCCAACAAGGAAAAGTCCTGGACCAGATGGCTTCACTGGTTAATTCTACCAAACACTTAAAGAAGAAATAAATAACACCAGTTCTTCTCAAACTCAAAAATTGTAGAGGAGGGAACACTTCATAACTTTTTCTATGAGGTCAGTATTACCCTGATACTGAAATCAGACAAAGACACTTCAAGAAAATAAAACTAAAGACCAATATCCTTTTTGAAGGTTTATGTAAAAATCTTTGACAAAAATACAAACCAAATTCAGTAGCAGATTATAGAATTATACACCATGATCAATTGGGATTTATTCCCATAATGCAATGATGGTTCAATATATGAAAATCTATCAATGTAATACACTACAACAGAACAACAGGGAAAAAACACACGGTCATCTCAAATGATGCAAGAAAAGCATTTGAAAAAATTCAAATTTTCATGATAAAAATACTCATCACTAGGAAGAGAAGAAAACTCTTTGAGAAAAAAACCTCAAAATGGTTAAGGCCATATATTAAAAAACCTATAGCTAACATCATACTCAATGATGAAAGACTGAAAGCTTTTCCTCTAAGATCAGGAAGAAGACAAGAATATCCACTTCTGCCACTTATATTCAACATAGTATTGAAACTTTTAGCCAGAGAAATTAGGCAAGAAAAATAAATAACAAAATAAATCCAATTGAAAAGGAAGAAGTAAAATTATCTTTATTTGCAGGTAATATCTCATATGTAGAAGACCCTAGAGATGCCACAAGAAAACTGTTAGAACTAATAAATAAATTCAACAAAGTTGCGTGATAAGAAATCAACACAAACATCAGTTGTGTTTCTATATACAAACAAGGAACATTTCAAAAGGGAATTTAAGAAAATGAATGCAGGTGACATCAGCAAGATGGAGGGCTAAGAGGCTCCAATGCTTGTACTTCCCCCTCAAAAAAATACAACAGGAACAGTAAATAAATAATCACAGACCAAAGAAAACTGCTCAAGGAAAGCTCTGGACAAGAAAAAAATGCAGCAAAAAAAACATGCAGAACTCAAAACTCGAGGATGGTTGTGTAGAAAATTACAGGAAGTATTTTGCCTGCACCACCCCATCTGCCAGTTGGGAGCAGCTCAGTACCAGAGGGAATCCCTTCCAAGGAATTTCACCACACAGAGAGAAGGAAAACAGAACCCCAGCAAGCCTCACCATTGTGGACATTTGCAGCCTTTGTTACAGAGATCTCCTGTAGTCTTTTTTTTTAAGGGACTTTTTAGAAAATTTAATTTTGTTGATGGAACATTGGTTTATAACATTACATAAATTTCATGTGTACAACATTATATTTTTTCTTCTACATACACTATACTGTGATCACCACCAAAAATTTACATCAGCATACAGTTGATCCCATTCACCCATTTTGTCCTCCCCTCCACCCCTTCCCATCAGGTACCAGCACTCTCACCTCTGTATCTATGTGCTTGCTTTTGTTTGGTTTGTTTTGTTCATTTATTTTGGTATTTTGTTTTTTATATTCCACATATGAGTGAAATCATATGGTATTTGTCTTTCTTCATCTGGCTTATTTCACTTAGCATAATACTCTCAAGGTCCAACACGTTATTGCAAATGGCAAGATTTTATAATTTTTATGGCTGAGTAGTATATATATATATATATGAGATATGATATACATATCTTATCTTCTTTATCAATTCATCCATTGATGGACTCAGGTTGGCTATTGTAAATAATGCTGTGATGAACATAAGTGTGCGTATACCTTTTTGAATTAGTGTTTTCATATTCTTTGGATAAATATCCAGAAATTCTGCCACAGTCTTTACTGATCCCAACTGATGGAGTGGCTTACAGTGCACCCTCTGCATCTACTCCCAGAGGCAGGAACTGTTGCTGAGGTGACTCTTGACCTCAGGGACCCCAGTTGCTGCTGTGCCCTGCTCTCAGGGGTCTCTTACCACAGCACCTCACTATATATGAGACTGAAACTCCCACTGCTCATTGCCCACCTTTAGCCCCAGGTCACAACTTTGTCCCATCACTCTCTGGGTGGCTTTGACTGCCCTGACTTCTGGCCGCAGGATCCCAAGTCATGATTTGGCTGTCATTATTTGAGTTATGCTGCAGCCACACTGAGCCCCACCAGCTGGGCTCCAGGTTACAGCTTTCAATGACAGTGCAAAGGGTGCTGCCACTACCCTGAGCACTGCCCCCAAGTCCTAAGTCATGCTTGATCACCATTTTAAGGACTTTGCTACCACTGCCCTGAGCCCCACTCACCAAGTTCTGGGTAACAGTTTGAATCATCAATGCCACAGGTGCTGCTACTGCTGCTTGAGCCTCATCCCCTAGGTCCCAAGTCATGCTTTGACTGCCACTATTGGGGCCATCCTGCTGCCACCCTGAGTTCCATCCACAGGATTCCATGTCACAGCTATGGGATGGAATGCCAGGGATGCCAGGAATGTTGCCACTAGCCTGAGTCTCATCTCTTTGCAGATTAAGACTCTAACATGTCAATGCTGTCACTGGGCTGTTGTTGCCCGAGCTCCATCCTTATCCCAAATCAAGACTCTGAACCCTCATTTTCAGTGACATTACTGCTGACCTGAGTCATGTCCCCAGGTCCCAGGCCACATCTCTGACCCGTGATTGCTGAGACAGTGCTGTCACTGTCCTGAGCTGTCCCCCAGGTTTCAGGTCCTACCCGTGACCAGTCACTATTGGAACTGCCAAGTCCAAGGTCACAGCTCTGAACCATCATGGCCAGGGCCACGATGCCTCTGTTTTGAGCCCAGTTCCCCAGGTTCTGACACACAGATTTAACAGGCTGCAATCAGAGATGTGCTGCAGCTATCCTGTGACTGTCCCCTGTGGTCAGAGCTGAAACTTTGACCCACCGTCACCAGGCTATGCTAGTACTGCACCCTACCCACCATTACGCCTTGTCATCCCAGGGCCTATGCCACTGTTGTACCCACCACTTGCCTGCCAGAGTCACAGTAGTGAGACCCATGTAATAGTTCTATGGGATATTTGCACGTGTCCTCATGTTGGACACCAATGTCATAGCCACAGCAAGTGCACCTGCGCCCCAGAAACCAGGCACTGTGATAGTTTCACATGCACCTGACTCTAGGACTCCAGCTCCAACACTGCTCTGAGTGCCCTGAGTGCCAGCACACCAGATCAGGCACTAAGAAGGTTTCCCTTGGTTAGAACTTCCTTCCATAAAAAAAGAAAGGAAAACAGGAACAGCTCAGTAGCTCTCATATGCAAATATCCCAATAGCCTTACCTGCCACTGCCACGTGCAGATTTTCTGCAATCTAGATGACAGAAGACCCCACAGTCTGGTCAATATCAGTCTCAGCTGATGGAGTGTCATGGAGACTACACTATTGTGCCTTCTCAGGAACCAATCATGCTGCATCTCATGCAGCCAATGACTTTTACAGCCACCTCCAGGAGAAAGATTTTCCTCCACTGAAGCCAGTTCAAAAAGACTGGAAGAGGTAACTGTGCCTTCAAATGCACAGCCATCAGTGAAAAATGAAAAAGCAAGGAAACATGGCACCACCAAAGGAACACAATGATATTCTAATAACTGGCACAAATAAATGGAGATCTGCAAGTTATCTGAAAAGTATTCAAAATAATTATTTTAAGAAAGCTCAGTGAGATTCTAAAGAACACAGACAAATCAATGAGCTCAGGAAAACAATACATGAACAAATACATGAACCAAAAGTTCAACAAAGAAATAGAAATCATTTTTTAAAAGGCCAAACAGAAATTCTAGAGATTAAGAATACAATGAATGAAATCTTAAAAATGCAATAGATTGCTTCAACGGCAGGCTCAAAAATCAGAAGAAAAGATCTGTGAGCTTGAAGACAGATCTCTTGATGTTATCCACTCAGAAGAAAATTAAGAAATTAGAAAGAAAAAGAGTGAAGAAAGCCTATGTGAACTGTGGGACATGATCAAAAGAAACAATGGCCACATTAGGGTAGTCCCAGAAGGAGAAGAGAGGGAGAAAGGGACAGAAACGTTATTAAAAATAATGGCTGAAGCTTCCCAAATCTGGGGGCAGAGATGGAAACTCAAAAATCCCCAAAGAGTTTCAACTCAAAGAAATTTTCACCTACACATTATGTTCAAGTTCGCAAAAATTACAGAAAAAATTGCAAGCAGCAAGAGAAAAAAGAATCATTATGTACAAAGGAATCTCGATAAGGCTATCAGCATATTTCCCAGCAGAAACTTTGAAGGTCAGGAAAGGGAGTGTCATGATATGCTCAAAGTGCTCAAATTAAAAAAAAAAAAAACTGTCAACCAAGAGCACTTTACCTAGCAGAGCTCTCATTTAGAAATGGAGGTGAGATACAGACTTGCCCAGACAAAAGTTGATGAAATTTATCACCACTAAGCCTGCTCTACAAGAAATGCAAAGGAGAGTTCTTGAAACAGAAGCAATAAGCCATGAATTAGTAATGTGAAAACATATGAAAGTATAAAATTCACTGATAAAGATGAATATACAGTCAAATTCAAAATACTCTAATACTGCAATGGTGTTATATAAATCACTTTGAAATCTAGCATATAATTAAGAAACAAAAGTGTCAAAAATAACTATAGCTACAATAATAGGTTAAGGGACATACAATATAAAAGATATAGCCAGGAGAAGAAGAATGACAGGCAGCACCTGAAGCCACACAGCCGCCGCCATCTTCACAGCCGTGGAGTGCCTACTGAAAGCATTTCACCTTCTTCCGCGTTGAAGATGAAGCTGTGGATAAAAACATTTTCAAAGACTGCAGCAAGATTGCTTTCTACAGGCGTCAGAAACAGCGGCTCTCCAAGAAGTCTACCTATCGGGCATTACTAGACTCAGTCACAGAAGGCAAAGAGAGCACCAGGTTCCAAATCATCAACGAAGCAGCTAAGGAAAAGAAGCCACAGTCCAGGAGGACCCACGGGAGCTCAGCGCAAGACAGCACATGGCTCAGAAGGGAGCTGAGGAGCCGGACAAGCAAGGGCAAGTGATCCAGGATGTCAGCAACGTGGCTCCCAAGACTGAGAACTTTGAGGACCCCTTGGAACAGACACAATGTTCAGGTGTTGGAAATAACAGTGCTGCACAGGGAATCTGCATGCTCTGATGTCAGGCAAATGCATGCAATGTATGTTTTGGGAGGTCACCCTAAAATTCTGAACTGAATGTCATTTTAATGTCCTCCTGTCACTTGGAGTTGAGATGACTAATAGGGACTTAAGGCTTCGTGCCCTCTATCAGTTTGATAGGGACAACAAAGATCCAAACAGTAATTTCTAAAGTTGTCTGAACCTTGTATCCTGCTCACTGCATAGTCAGGGAGCCTCCATTAGAGGTTTTTTCTGGGATGAGATGGGTGTTTCATGGGAGATTTCACAGTAGGATATGGTATGGATATGGTCTGGAGATTTTTAAAAAGCCACGTACGTCCACTTATTTAGAATGATAGCTTTTTATTTCAGGTTCAGAGAGACAGAGCCCAAAGTCTAAGAGGATCATATTCAGCTCACAGCTGCAGTTCTCAGATTTCACTGATGAGGCAGATTCTGACAAACCCAGTATTCTTAGTGCCTACCTGCCCTCACACCATTAAAACTCTTAAAGCAATAAAAAAAAAAAAAAGATATAAACTGGGACATCAACATAAATGGTGGGCAAGTAAATGGGTAGAACTTTCTTTTAGAATTGAAGTTAAGGTGTTATCAGCTTAAAATGTGCAGTTATAACTATAAGAAGTATGATGAAAGGTGCATTGTAATCACAAAGCAAAAACCTGTAACAGATACACAAATGATAAGGGAAAAAAGCATACCAGTACAAAAAAATCATCAACTCACAAAGGAAAACAGCAAGAGAGGAATAAAGTAACTAAGGAACTACAAAACAATAAGAAAGCAATTAACAAAATGGCAATAGTTAAGTCCCTACTTATCAATTATTGCTTTAAATGTAAATGGACTGATGTGGCTGAATGGAATAAAAAAACAAAACCCAACTGTGTTTTGACTATAAGAGACTCACTTAAACCTTAAAGACATTCACAGACTGAAAAGGAAAAGATGGGAAAAGACATTTCAAGCAAATAGAAACCAAAAGAGATCTCAGGTAGCTATACTTATATCAGACAAAATAGACATTAAATCAAAAACTGTAATAAATGATAAATAAGGTCACTATACAATGATAAAGGGATCAATTCATTAAGATATAACAATTTAAAATATACATGCATCCAACATTGGAGAAACTAAATATATTAATTATTAACAGATCTGAAGAGAAAAACAAACAGCAATGCTATAATAGTAGGAGACTTCAATACCACACTTTCAACAATAGATAGATCATTCAGACCGAAAATAAGTAAGGAAATAATGGATTTGAATGATGCTTCAGACCAAATGGACTTAACAGACATATACAGAACATTCCAACAGTAACACAATACACATTCTTCTCAAGCACACATGGAACAGCCTCCAGGATAGATCACATGATAGGTCACAAAATATCTTAACAAACTTAAGAGATTGAAACATACCAAGTATCTTTTCTGACCAAAACAATATGAAACTAGAAATCAATGACAGAAGGAAAGCTAGAAAATTCACAAATATATGGAAATTAAACAACACATTCCTGAAAAACCAATAGGTCAAAGAAGAAATAAGAAGAAAGTCAAGAAGTATCTTAAAACAAATGAAAATTGAATCACAACATATCAAAACCTATGGAATGTTGCAAAAGCACTTCTTAGAAGTAAGCTTATAGTAATAAACACCTATATTAAGAAACAAGAAAGTCCTCAAGTAAACAATTTCAATTTACAGCAAAAGGAACTATAAAAAGAAGAACAAATGGAGCCCAAAGTTAGTAGAAGGAAGGAAATAACAAAGAGCAGAGCAGAATTAAATGAAACAAAGACCAGAAAAACTATAGGAATGATCAATAAAACTAAGAGCTTTTTCTAAGAAAAAAAAAGGGGGGGCAAAAGTTTAGCTAGATTAACTATGATATAAAAGAGAGAAAACTCAAATAAATAAAATGAGAATGTAGCACATATATACAATGGAATATTACTCAGCCATAAAAAGAAATAAAATTGAGTTATTTGTAGTGAGGTGGATGGACCTAGAGTCTGTCATACAGAGTGAAGTAAGTCAGAAAGAGAAAAACAAATACTGTATGCTAACACATATATATGGAATCTAAGAAAAAAATAATGTCATGAAGAACCTAGGGGCAAGACAGGAATAAAGAAGCAGACCTACTAGAGAATGGACTTGAGGATATGGGGAGGAGGAAAGGTAAGCTGGGACAAAGTGAGAGAGTGGCATGGACATATATACACTACCAAACGTAAAATAGATAGCTAGTGGGAACCAGCCACATAGCACAGCGCGATCAGCTCAGTGCTTTGTGACCACCTAGAGGGTTGGGATAGGGAGGGTGGGAGGGAGGGAGATGCAAGAGGGAGGAGATATGGGGACATATGTATTTGTATAACTGATTCACTTTGTTATAAAGCAGAAACTAACACACCATTGTAAAGCAATTATACTCCAATAAAGATATTTTTAAAAAATTAATAAATAAAATGAGAAATGAAAGAGCAGACATTACAACTGATACCACAGAAAAACAAAAGATTATAAGAGACTACTATGAGTAATCATAAGCCAACAAACTGGATAACCTAGCAGGAATTGATAAATTCCTAGAAACATATGAATGATGAAGACTGAATAATGAAGAAATAAAACATCTAAACAGACCAATAATGAATAAGGAAATTGTATCAGTAATCAAAAACCTCCCAACACAGACAAGACCTGGACCAGATGGTTTCACTGGTGAATTCTACCAAATGTTTAAAGAATTAATGCCAATCCTTCTCAAGCTCTTACAAAAAATTGAGGAGGAAAGAACACTCTCAAATTCATTTTACAAGGCCAGGATTACTCTGATTACAAACACAGATAAGGATACTACAAGGAAAAAAACTATAATGCAATATCCCTGACGAATATAGATGTAAAAATTCTCAACAAAATATTAGCAGATGGAAACGTTAATTCAAAAAGATAAATGAACCCTAATGTTCACAGCAGCACTATTTACAATAGCCAAGATATGGAAGCAACCTAAATGTCCATCAACAAATGAATGGGTAAAGAAGATGGGGTATATATATATGGTGGAATATTCCTCAGCCATTAATAAAAAGAAAGAAAGAATGCTATTTGCAGCAACACACATGGACTGAGAGATTATCATACTAAGTGAAGTAAGTCAGACAGGGAAAGACAAATATCATGTGATATTACTTATATGTAAAATCTAAAAATCTGATACAAATGAATTATTTACAAAACAGAAATAGACTCACAGACATAAAAAACAAACTTATGGTTACCAAAGAGGAAAAAGGGGGGAGGGATAAATTGGGAATTTTGGATTAACAGATACACACTATCATATATAAAATAGATAAACAACAAGAACCTACCATATAGCACAGGGAACTATATTCAATATCATGTAATAACCTATAGTGGAAAAGAATCTGAAAAAGAATATATAATATATAAATATTTATTCAACTATAATTGAAATATAGTTAATTTTTTTAAAGGGAACTGATTAAAAAAAAATCTGGAGGCATCACAGTACCTGATTTCACACTATATTACCTAGCTATAGTAATCAAAATAATATGGTACTGGCATAAAAACAGGCAATTAGATCAGTGGAACAGAACAGAGAGCTCAGACAAAATCCCTCACCTATATGGTCAACTAATTTTTAACAAGGGTGCCAAGAACCCACAATGGAGAAAGGACAGTTTCTCAGTAAACAGTGCTGGGAAAACTGGATATCGACATGTGAAGAATGAAACTAGACCCCTATCTCACAGTACTCACAAAAGCAGAGTTGAAATGGATGAAAGATTTAAATGTATGGCCTGAAACTGTAAAACTCCTAGCAGAAATCATAGGGGGAAATATCCTTGATTTCTGTCCAGGATTATTGGTCTGGGCAATGGTTTCTTGAAGAAGTCACCAAAAGTACAGGCAACAAAAAGTAAAATAAATAAGTGGGACTACATTAAACTAAAGAGCTTCTCCACATCAAAGGAAACAATCAATAAATTTAAAAGGCTGCCTACAGAATGGGAGAAAATATTTGCAAACCATATATCTGATAAGGGAAATATGTCCCAAATATATGAAGAAATCATACAACTCTATAGCAAATAAAGCAAATAATCCAATTTGAAAATGGCTAAAGGACCTAAATAGACTTTTTTTTCCACAGAAGACATACAGATGACCAATAGGTACATGAAAAGATTCTCAATATAAAAAAAAATAGAAATCCTGCCATTTGCGACAACATAGATGGACCTTGAGGGCATTATGGTGAGATAAGTCAGACAGAGAAATTACAAGTGCTGTATGATATCACTTATATGTAGAATCTAAAAAAAACTGAACTTATTAAAACAGAGAGTAGAATGGTGAGTATCAGGGCCTGGAGTGCAGATTTTGGGAGATTTTAAGGGTACAAACTTGAACTAGTAGATAAATAAGTTCTGGAGATCTAATGGACAATATGGTGATTATAATCAACAATACTGTATTATAAGCTTCAAAGTTGCTAAGACTAGATCTTAATTGTTCTCAACACAAAAAAGAAATTATAATTATGGGACGTAATAAAGGTATTAGCTAATGCTAGTATAATAATCATATTGTAATATACAAATGTAACAAACCAATACATATTGCATCTCAAATATATGCAATGTTATATGCAAATTATATCTCAATAAAATAAATACATAAAATAATAACTTTAAAATTCCATTTACAATGGCATCACAAAGAATAAAATACTTAGGAATTAATTAACCAAGAAGGTGAGAAAGACTTGTATACTGAAAACTACAAAACATTACTGAAAGAAATTAAAGACATGAATGAATGGAAAAACAGCCTGTGCTCATGGATTGGAAAATTTAATATTGTTAAGATATCAGTACTACCCAAAGTGATGTACAAATTTAATGAAATTCCAATCAAAATCCCAAAATGTTGTCTGCAGAAATAGAAAAATCCATGGTAAAATTCATTTGGAATCTCAAGGGACCCCAAATAGACAAAATGGTCTTGAAAAAGAACAAAATAGACAAAGTTGCATTTCTTGATTTCAAAACTTACTACAAAGCTGCAGTAATCAAAACAATGTAGCACTGGCATAAGTAAAGATATATAGAACAATGGAATAGAATAGAAAGCCCAGAAATAAAACCTTACATTTATAGTCAAATGATTATCCACAAGGGGGCAAAGACCGTTCGGTGGAAAAGAGGCAATCTCTTCAAGAAACAGTGCTGGGAAAATTGGATATTCACATGTAAAACATTGAAATGAAACCGTTATATAACACCATATGCAAAAATTAACTCAAAATGGAGCTCAAAGTCCTAAACATAAGAGCTAAAACTATAAAACTCTTAGATGACAGCAGAGGGGTAAAGTTTCATAACATTGAATTTGAAATAATTTCTTGGATATGACACCAAAAATACAGACAACAAAAGGAAAAATAAATAAGCCAAACCTCACCATGATAAAAAGAAAAAAATGTGCCTTAAGATACACTATCAACAGGGCAAAATGAAAACCCACTGAATGAGAGAAAATATTTGCAAAGCACATACCTGATAAGGGAATAATATCCAGAATATATAAAGAGCTCCTACAACTTAATAGTATAAACAACCTAATTTATAAAGGGGTAATTGACTTGAATAGACATTTCTCCAAAGAAGACACACTAATGGCCTTTAAGCACATGAAAACATGGTAAATATCACCAATCATTAGGGAAATGCAAGTAAAAAACACAATATCACCTCACACCCATGAAAATGGCTTCATACCCATCAGGATGATTATTATTTTAAAAATCAGAAAACAATACATGTTGCCAGGATGTGGAGAAACTGGAATTCTTTTCATTGCTGGTATGAATGTTAAATGGTGCAGTCACTGTGGAAAACAGTAAGACCATTCCTCAAAAACATAAACATAGAATTATCTTATGACCCAGTAATTCAACTTCCAAATACATGTATAAAAGAATTGAAAACAGGGGAAAATATATTTTTGTGCACTCACAGCAGCATTATTCACAATAGCCGAAAGATTAAAACAACCCAGGTGTCCATTGATAGATAATTGGATAAACAGCATGTGGTATACATATACAATGGAATACTATAAAAAGAATGAAATTCTGACAACAGATGCTACAACAAGGATGAAACTTGAAGACATTACACTAAGTGAAATAAGTCAAAAACACAAATACAAATATTGTATGATTACTCTTATATGACGTACCCTGAACAGGCAAATTCATAGAGACATGAAGTAGAATGGTGGTTTCCAGGGTCTGTGAGGAGGGGAGAATGAAGAGCTATTTTTTAATGCATACAGAATTACAGTTTGAGGTAATAAAAGTTCTAGAGATGGTTACTGGTGTGGTTGAGAATGTATTTAATGCCACTGAACAGTATACTTAAAAATATTAAAATGGTAAATTTTATATTATTTATATTTTACCACAATTTTTAAAAGACTGTATTAATGGAGACTTTATGACTGGCAGGTATGATGCCTCTAGCTTAGACAGGAATTGATTAAAATTTTTGATCTATTAGATTTCATCTTCTTTATCCTTCAAAATTCCTTCATTGTTATTATGTTTTCAATGAATCTCTTGCCCTAGGTCTTCTCACAGCACAGTAACCTCTCATTTGTCCTTATTTCTATCACATAAAGATTCCTAGCACATAATAGGTGTTTTGTAAATTTTGCTATTTGCTTATATGATTCTTTATCTGGCAACTTGGAAATGTTTTCATTGTTTCATTCTCAAAATATTCTATCTCCAATTGAATAAATTTTCCTGTCATTCTCTATGCTAATATTTTCATTGCTGGGAATTACAATTTTAATAGAAACTCATTCTCTTATTAGTGTGAATTTCAATGTCAGGAAACTTTCAAATTGATAGTGTGGGAGTTGAATGCTCTACTCAAGGCAGGCTGATATAATTACTGTCCTCATGGGTCACTGTTGCACCATTATCATTCTCATTTCCTGCAGGTTCCCTAAGAAAATTTCAGTTATTCCTGGAGTAAGTTGACCTCAAAGTGTACAAATGCTAAGTATTATTTTTCAGAGTTCAAAAAATTACCTACTCTTTATTAAACTAATTTTATAGTAATTGGAATAAAGACAAGTAGAATGATGAATGCTACTTTTTATAATAATATTTTGTATGATTACCAATCTTCCTATTTTTTCACATGTATGTTCATAATATACTGTTCTTGACTGTGAACTGGTGCTGAGATCCCAAAATAAGATCTAATAAAAAAATTAAAAAAAAAAAAAAATCAATGATCAACCAAAAATCTCCATTCCTTGAATACTGGAAAGCAAAGCTCATTGGAATAACATGACTAGTGCATCACAAAATATGGAGAACTCTATACCCTTAACTGATTACCAAGAAATTTTAGAACACTTTAAAGAAACTCCTATGCTTGTCAGTCAATGAAGCTATGGCATACTGGGCCAAATTACCTCTTAAGTGCCACCAATAATTTGGTCTTAAGATATTGTAAAGCCAGTTAAGAATTTGATTTCCAACACTGTTATGTCAAAGGTGGAAAATTCAAGTCCTGAGCCCTAATTCAGAGACCAGTATTGTGATAATTCTTATTCGTATGCAGTATTCCAGTGCTGGATATGTATGGAGAAAGAAAGACAGCAGGGCCCTCAGCTGCTGTGGTCAGGAAAGCTGCTCCTGGCCCCACATGGACAACAGAAGCAGAAATTCGATTTCTGTGTGAATTGAACAAACTTTAGTGCTCCTCATATAAATTATTAAAATCACAAGTAAAAATTAAATACCACAAAAGTAAGATTCATTAGAAAATTAAATCTGAATACAAATAGAATGCAGCGTTTAAAGGCACTTCTGTTTCTTTTCCAATTACTGGAATTTTGCAGGGAATTGACAGTTCTAGAAAGTCATCTATTCATTTATATATTCAATATATATTTATTGAGGCTTACCACGTGACAGGTACTGTGTTAGGAGTTGTGGTGCAATCTTGAAAAAGCTAGCAACAGCCATTCTCCCAAGAAAGCTCTAAATACAGTGTAGACAAATAAAAATTACAATATAGTGTGCTAAGTGCCATGATAGAGGTAAACGCAGGCTACCGTGAGAGCACAGAGAAGGATCATCTAACTCATAGTATTGTGTCCTCAAGGGAACCCTTAAAGAAACAGAGTATAGAGTCTTGAAAGATAAGAATAAGACAACTTGACAAGGAATGAGGATAACATTACCAACAGAGGGAGCAGCAAACTAAAAATCCTAGCATCTGACAGCATGATATACTAGGGAAATTACAAGGGGTTCATGCAGAAAGTAATAGGAGAAAGAAAACAAGGGTCAAATCACAAAAGGCCTTTTATTCCAAATTAAAGGATTGTAATTTAGTCTTGATGGGCAACCACTGTTGAATTCTAAGCAGGAGAATGACAAGACCAAATTTTCTAGTTTAAAAGATTACGCTACGCTAGCAGGAGAATGAAGTAGAGGGAAACAAGGCAGGAGTCAAGGAGATGATGATAAAAAGCCTCTGTAAGATTCTGGCTACAGATTTTTAATCAGTCAAAGCTAAGCTATGACAGAGAGAGTCAAAGTAGAGGAGAACTGAGAAAATTGAAGACATATTTAGAAGGTAAAGGTGACAGGACTGGGTATTGGAGATGAGGGGAAAGAGGAAGGCTAAGATGACTCTTGAATTTCTAGTTTAAACAATGGAAGATGGAACCAAATATTGATACAAGAGAAAAGGAGTAGAGCAGGTTGGAGACTGAGCATGGGGTGAAAAGAATAATGAGTTCAATGTTGAACAGGCTAATTGTTCTGCTGATAATTTGGGGCATACAAATGGAGACAGATGTATGCTGGAGATACAGACTTGGGAGTAATCAACACATGGTTGGACATAGTGCTTTGGGATAAGCAGACATATTGACAGCTACCCTGTAGAGAAAAAGCCATTTTTATTTTGAAGCATAAGCCAATCAGTACTTCCCTAGAACACAGCTATGTTGTAAAACTGAATATTATACATGGTGAGGGGGTTCTAGATTAAATTATTGGGATAAAGGATGAGAATGGCCTTTCTAAGCATGACCTTAAAAGCAAAAACCACAAAAGAATTAGAGTATTTGTTTAAATAAAAATTTTATAGAATGGGCATCATCACAAAATCTACAAATGACAAATGCTGGAGAGGGTGTGGAGAAAAGGGAACCTTCCTGCACTATTGGTGGGAATATAAATTTATACAGCCACTATGGAGAACAGTATGGAGGCTCCTTAGAACACTAAAAATAGGGCTTCCCTGGTGGCGCAGTGGTTGAGAGTCCGCCTGCCGATGCAGGGGACACGGGTTCGTGCCCCAGTCCGGGAGGATCCCACATGCCGTGGAGCGGCTGGGCCCGTGAGGCATGGCCGCTGAGCCTGCGCGTCTGGAGCCTGTGCTCCGCGACAGGAGAGGCCGCAACAGTGAGAGGCCCGTGTACCGCAAAACAAAACAAAAACAAAAAAAAACTAAAACTAGAATTACCATATGACCCAGCAATCCCACTACTGGGCATATACCCAGAGAAAACCATAGTTCAAAAAGACACATGCACCCCAATGTTCATTGCCACACTATTTACAATAGCCAGGTCATGGAAGCAACCTAAATGCCCATCGAGAGACGAATGGATAAAGAAGATGTGGTACATATATACAATGGAATATTAGCCATAAAAAGGAACAAAACTGGGTCATTGTAGAGACGTGGATGGATCTAGAGACTGTCATACAGAGTGAAGGAAGTCAGAAAGAGAAAACCAAATATCGTATATTAACGCATATATGTACAACGTAGAAAAATGGTACAGATGAACCCCTTTGCAGGGCAGAAATAGAGACACACATGTAGAGAACAAACAGATGGACACCAAGCAGGGAAAGTGGTGTGTGTGGGGGTGGTGGTGGTGGTATGAATTGGGAGATTGGGGTTGACATATATACACTAATGTGTATAAAATAGATAACTAATAAGAACCTGACTATGTTAAGAAAAGCCATAGACCACTTAAAAAAAAAAAATAAATAAATAAATAAATAAAATAAAATTCAAAAAAGAACTTAAAAAAATTTTAAACTTCTATAAATAAAAATGAATCAAAGTTACAAGAAAACAAACAGGAAAATATTTGAAAGAGACACAAGGCAAAGGGATAAAAACATTATATAAAGAGCTCTTAAAAATCAATGTTATCTGCAAACAGTGACAGCTTTACTTCTTTACCAATTTGTATTCATTTTCTTTTTCTTCTCTGATTGCCATGGCTAAGACTTCCAAAACTATGTTGAATAAAAGTGGTGAGAGTGGACATCCTTGTCTTGTTCCTGATCTTAGAGGAAATAATTTCAGCTTTTCACCATTGAGTATGATGTTAGCTGTAGGTTTGTGTATACGGCCTTTATTATGTTGAGGTATGTTCCCTCTATGCCCACTTTCTGGAGAGTTTTTATCATAACTCAGTGTTGAATTTTGACAAAAGTTTTTTCTGCATCTATTGAGATGATCATATGGTTATTATTCTTCAGTTTGTTGATGTGGTGTATTACACTGATTGATTTGCAGATATTGAAAAATCCTTGCATCCCTGGGACAAATCCCACTTGATCATGGTGTATGATCCTTTTAATGCATTGTTGGGTTTGGTTTGCTAGTATTCTGTTAAGGATTTTTGTGTCTATGTCATCAGTGATATTGGCCTGTAATTTTCTTTTTTTGTGGTATCTTTGTCCGATTTTGGTACCAGGGTGATAGTGGCCTCATAGAATGAGTTTGAGAGTATTTTTTCCTCTACAGTTTTTTTTTTCCTCTACAGTTTTTTGAAATAGTTTCAGAAGGATAGGTTTTAACTCTTCTCTAAATATTTGATAGAATTCACCTGTGAAGCTATCTGGTCCTGGACTTTTGTTTGTTGGGAATTTATTTTAATCACAGTTTCAAGTTCAGTACTTGTGATTGGTCTGTTTGTATTTTCTATTTCTTCCTGGTTTGGTCTTGGGAGATTGCACCTTTCTAAGAATTTGTCCATTTCTTCCAGGTTGTCCATTTTATTAGCATATAGTTGCTTGTAGTAGTCTCTTATGATCATTTGTATTTCTGTGGTGTCCATTGTAACTTCTTCATTTTCATTTCTAATTTTATTGATTTGAGCCCTCTCCCTTTTTTTCTTGATGACTCTGGAATGCTGGAGAAGGTGTGGAGAAAAGGGAGCCCTCCTACACCATTGGTGGGAATGTAAATTGATACAGTGACTATGGAGAACAGTATGGAGGTTCCTTTAAAAAACTAAATATAGAGCTACCATATGATCCAGCAATCCCACTCCTGAGTATATACCTGGAGAAAAGCATGGTTCCAAAGGATACATGCACCCCAGTGTTCATTGCAGCACTACTTACAATAGCCAGGACATGGAAGCAACCTAAATGTCCATCAACAGAAGAATGGATAAAGAAGATGTAGTACATATATAAGTGGAATATTACTCAGCCATAAAAAGGACAAAATAATGCCATTTGCAGCAACATGGATGGACCTGGAGATTATCATACTAAGTGAAGTAAGTCAGAAAGAGAAAGACAAATATATTACATTGCTTATATTTGAAATCTTAAAAATGTTACAAATGAACTTATTTACAAAACAGAAAGAGCCTCACAGACTTAAAGAATGAACTTGTGGTTACCGGGGGGAATGGTGGGGGAGGAGGGATAGATTGGGCATTTGGGATTGACATGTACACACTCCTATATTTAAAACAGATAACCAGCAAGGACCACTGTATAGCAGAGGGAACTCTGCTCAATATTCTGTAGTAACCTAAATGGGAAAAGAATTTGAAAAAGAGCAGATACATATATGTATAACTGAACCACTTTGCTGTACACCTGAAACTAACACAACATTGTAAATCAACTATGCTCCAATATAAGATAAAATTTTTTAAAAAAGAAATCAATAAGTAAAATGGGAGGATCCAATTTTAAAATTTAGAAAAAGACACAAACTATAACATCCAGTGTTGGGATGATGGTGAAGAAAGAGTCACTCTCAGATGTTGTTGTCAGGAGTATAAACTAATTTCTCTAAAAGACAATTTGAAAATACATACTTAAGAACAACAACAAAAAGGTAACCATTGCCATAATGTCTCTTTCTAGCTAATTCTTAGAAAACAGACCTGTGAGCAAAGATCTATGTATAAGGATATTCACAGCAGCATTATATTTTTAATATTAAAAAATTAGAAACAACCTCATGTCCAAAAAATGATAGTTAAATAGATCATGGTACATCAATACAACGGAACTCAGAAATTATGTATATTTCCTCATGTAGAAACTTTCATTTGAACTTTAATTGTGACATAATAGAAAATATATATTGGTCTCTGTCCCCCAGTTCCTGGCACAGAGCTCCTAAAACCCTTGTAAATTCCTAAGTGACACAAGCACTAGGAACATCTTTTGTTCTAATAAGGCAACTTTGAGTGGGATCCTGGATAGCTCCTGGAGGGGGGCTTGTCACCAGATTCATGATTAGAATCTTGGAATTATCATCCTTGCCCCACTCTTCTCCAGAGAGGAGAGAGGGGCTGGAAAATGAGTTAATAATTGCTAATGCCTACATGAGGAAACCTCTATAAAATCCCAATAGTACAGAGTTCAGAGAACTTCCAGGTTGGTAAACACATCCACACCAGGAAGATGACACATCCCAATTTCATGGGGAGAGAAGGCCCTGCACTCAGTATCCTACCAGACCTCGTCCTGTGTATTTCTTCATCTGGTTGTTCATCTGTATCCTTTGTCATATCCTTTAAGAAACTGGTAAATGTAAGTGTTTCCCTGAGTTCTGTGAGCTGCAATAGCAAATTAATAAACCCAAGGAAGGGACCACTGGAACCTCCAATCTATAGCCGGTTGGTCAGAAGCATAGGAGATAACCTGGGCTTGCAACTGATGTCTGAATTGTGTGTTTGGGCGAGGAGGCAGTCTTGTGGGACTGAGCCCTTAACGTATGGGATCTGACTCTATCTCTGGGTAGATAGTGTCAGAACTGAGTTAAATTGTAGAACACCCAGCTGGTGTCACAGAGAATTGCTTGTTGTGGGAGGAAAACCTCAACACATTTGGTG
Source organism: Aethalodelphis obliquidens (assembly GCF_003676395.1). Classification (NCBI taxonomy): domain Eukaryota; kingdom Metazoa; phylum Chordata; class Mammalia; order Artiodactyla; family Delphinidae; genus Aethalodelphis; species Aethalodelphis obliquidens. The sequence goes on along the minus strand of NW_020838036.1, from coordinate 3,478,430 downwards.
ACCAGAAGCTTCAAAAGTGAAGTGTTCTATGTGAACATTAATGAGACACACAGGAAAGAAAAACATAGTAGGGAAGAACAGGGTTTTTTCCTACGTAGGAAGAAAACAGCTGAGTTTTTAAAAAACGTACTCAGGGAAGGCGGAAGATGGCGGAGGAGTAACGCGAAGATCACCTTCCTCCCCACAGATACACCAGAAATACATCTACACGTGGAACAGCTCCTACAGAACACCTGCTGAAGGCTGGCAGAAGACCTCAGACCTCCCAAAAGGCAAGAAACTCCCCACATACCTGGGTAGAGCAAAAGAAAAAAAGAAAAAACAGAGACAAAAGAATAGGGACGGCACCTGCACCAGTGGGAGGGAGCTGTGAAGGAAGTTTCCACACAGCTAGGAAGTTTCCACACACTAGGAAGCCCCTTCGCGGGCGGAGACTGCGGGAGGCGGAGGGGGGAGCTTCGAAGGCGCGGAGGAGTGCACAGCAACGGGTGCGGAGGGCAAAGCGGGGAGATACCCGCACAGAGGATCGGTGCTGACCGGCACTCACCAGCCCGAGAGGCTTGTCTGCTCACCTGCCGGGGTGGGAGGGGCTGCGAGCTGAGGCTCTGAGGCTCGGGTTTCGGTTTCGGACGGAGCGCAGGGAGAGGACTGGGGTTGGCGGCTTGAACATAGCCTGAAGGGGTTAGTGCACCACAGCTAGCCGGGAGGGAGTCTGGGGAAAAGTCTGCACCTGCCGAAGAGGCAGGAGACTTTTCCTTCCCTCTTTGTTTCCTGGGGCGTGAGGAGAGGGATTTAAGAACACTGCTTAAAGGAACTCCAGAGACGGGCGCGAGCCGCGGCTGAAAGCGCGGAATCCAGAGACGGGCGCGAGCCGCGGCTGAAAGCGCGGAATCCAGAGACAGGCGCAAACCGCGGCTAAAAGCGCGGACCCCAGAGGCGGGCGGGAGACGTTAAGGCTGCTGCTGCCGCCACCAAGGGGCCTGTGTGCGAGCACAGGTCACTCTCCACACCCCTCTTCCGCGGAGCCTGTGCAGCCCGCCACTGCCGGGTTCCCAGGATCCAGGGACAACTTCCCCGGGAGAACGCACAGCGCGCCTCAGGCTGGTGCAAAGTCACGCCGGCCTTTGCCACCGCAGGCCCGCCCCGCACTCCGTGCCCCTCCCTCCCCGCCGGCCTGAGTGTGCAGAGCCCCCGAATCAGCGGCTCTTTTAACCCCATCCTGTCTGAGCAAAAAACAGACACCCTCCAGCGACCTACACGCAGTGGCAGGGCCAAATCCAAAGCTGAGCCCTGGGAGCTGTGAGAACAAAGAAGAGAAAGGGAAATCTCCCCCAGCAGCCTCAGAAGCAGCGGATTAAAGCTCCACAATCAACTTGATATACCCTGCATCTGTGGAATACCTGAATAGACAACCAATCATCCCAAATTAAGGAAGTGGACTTTAGGAGCAAGATCTATGATTTTATCCCTTTTCCTCTTTTTGTGAATGTGTATGTGTATGCTTCTGTGTGAGATCTTGTCTGTATAGTCTTGCTTCCACCATTTGTCCTAGGGTTCTATCCGTCCATGTTTGTTTATTTTTAATTTTTTTCTTAATAATTAATTTTAATAACGTTATTATACTTTACCTTCGTTCTTTCTTTCTTTCTTTCTTTCTTTCTTTCTTTCTTTCCTTCCTTCCTTCCCTCCTTTAGACAACGAATCATCCCAAATTGAGGAGGTGGTCTCTGACAGCAAGATTTATGATTTTTCCCCATTTACCTCTTTTAGTGAGGGTGTATGTGTATGCTTCTGTGTAAGATTTTGTCAGTATAGCTTTGCTTCCAACATTTGTCCTAAGGTTCTATCCGTCCCCCTTTTTTTTTTTTTTCTAAATAAGAATTTCTTAATTCAATAACTTTATTATACTTTATTTTATTTTTACTGTATCTTCTTTCTGTCTGTCTTTTTTCCTTCTTTCCCTCCTTCCTTCCTTCCTCTCTCCTCCCTCCTTTCTTTCCTTCTTGCCTTCTTTCCTTCTTTGCTTCTTTCTTTCTTTCTTCCTTCCTTCCTACCCTCCCTTCCTTCTTTCTTTCCTCATACTTCTACTAATTCCCTCTACTTTTTCTCCCTTTTATCCTGAGCCGTGTGGATGAAAAGCTCTTCGTGCTCCAGCCAGGAGGCAGGGCTCTGCCTCTGAGGTAGGAGAGCCAACTTCAGGACACTGGTCAACAAGAGACCTCCCAGCTCCACATAATATCAAATGGCGAAAATCTCCCAGAAACCTCCATCTTAACACCAGCACCCAGCTTCACTCAACGACCAGCAAGCTACAGTGCTGGAAAACCTATGCCAAACAACTAGCAAAACAGGAACACAACCCCACCCATTAGCAGAGAGGCTGCCTAAAATCATAATAAGGCCACAGACACCCCCAAACACACCACCAGACGTGAACCTGCCCACTAGAGAGACAAGATCCAGCCTCATCCACCACAACACAGGCACTAGTCCCCTCCACCAGGAAGCCTACACAACCCACTGAACCAACCTTAGCCACTGGAGACAGACATCAAAAACAGGAGGAACTACGAAACTGCAGCCTGCAAAAAGGAGACCCCAAACACAGTAAGATAAGCAAAATGAGAAGACAGAAAAACACACAGCAGATAAAGGAGCAAGATAAAAACCCACCAGACCTAACAAATGAAGAGGAAATAGGCAGTCTACCTGAAAAAGAATTCAGAATAATGATAGTAAGGTTGATCCGAAATCTTGGAGATAGAATGGACAATAGAATGGACAAAATGCAAGAATCAGTTAAAAAGGACCTAGAAGAACTAAAGATGAAACAACCAACGATGAACAACACAATAAATGAAATTAAAAGTACTCTAGATGGGATCAATAGCAGAATAACTGAGGCAGAAGAACGGATAAGTGACCTGGAAGATAAAATAGTGGAAATAACTACTGCAGAGCAGAATAAAGAAAAAAGAATGAAAAGAACTGAGGACAGTCTCAGAGACCTCTGGGACAACATTAAACGCACCAACATTCGAATTATAGGGGTTCCAGAAGAAGAAGAGAAAAAGAAAGGGACTGAGAAAATATTTGAAGAGATTATAGTTGAAAACTTCCTTAATATGGGAAAAGAAATAGTTAATCAAGTCCAGGAAGCACAGAGAGTCCCATACAGGATAAATCCAAGGAGAAATATGCCAAGACACATATTAATCAAACTGTCAAAAATTAAATACAAAGAAAACATATTAAAAGCAGCAAGGGAAAAACAACAAATAACACATAAGGGAATCCCCATAAGGTTAACAGCTGATCTCTCAGCAGAAACCCTACAAGCCAGAAGGCAGTGGCAGGACATACTGAAAGTGATGAAGGAGAAAAACCTGCAGCCAAGACTACTCTACCCAGCAAGGATCTCATTCAGATTTGATGGAGAAATTAAAACCTTTACAGACAAGCAAAAGCTGAGAGAGTTCAGCACCACCAAACCAGCTTTACAACAAATGCTAAAGGATCTTCTCTAGGCAAGAAACACAAGAGAAGGAAAAGACCTATAATAACAAACCCAAAACAATTTAGAAAATGGGAATAGGAACATACATATCGATAACTACCTTAAATGTAAATGGACTAAATGCTCCCACCAAAAGACACAGATTAGCTGAATGGATACAAAAACAAGACCCTTATATATGCTGTCTACAAGAGACCCACTTCAGACCTAGAGACACATACAGACTGAAAGTAAGGGGATGGAAAAAGATATTCCATGCAAAAGAAAACCAAAAGAAAGCTGGAGTAGCAATACTCATATCAGACAAAATAGACTTTAAAATAAGGACTATTAAAAGAGACACAGAAGGACACTACATAATGATCAAGGGATCGATCCAAGAAGAAGATATAACAATTGTAAAGATTTATGCACCCAACATAGGAGCACCTCAATACATAAGGCAAATACTAACAGCCATAAAAGGGGAAATCGACAGTAACACATTCATAGTAGGGGACTTAAACACCCCACTTTCACCCATGGACAGATCATCCAAAATGAAAATAAATAAGGAAACACAAGCTTTAAATGATACATTAAACAAGATGGACTTAATTGATATTTATAGGACACTCCATCCAAAAACAACAGAATACACATTTTTCTCAAGTGCTCATGGAACATTCTCCAGGATAGATCATATCTTAGGTCACAAATCAAGCCTTGGTAAATTTAAGAAAATTGAAATTGTATCAAGTATCTTTTCTGACCACAACGCCATGAGACTAGATATCAATTACAGGAAAAGATCTGTAAAAAATACAAACACATGGAGGCTAAACAATACACTACTTAATAATGAAGTGATCACTGAAGAAATCAAAGAGGAAATAAAAAAATACCTAGAAACAAATGACAATGGAGACACAATGACCCAAAACCTGTGGGATGCAGCAAAAGCAGTTCTAAGGGGGAAGTTTATAGCAATACAAGCCCACCTTAAGAAGCAGGAAACATCTCGAATAAACAACCTAACCTTGCACCTCAAGCAATTAGAGAAAGAAGAACAAAAAAACCCCAAAGCTAGCAGAAGGAAAGAAATCATAAAAATCAGATCAGAAATAAATGAAAAAGAAATGAAGGAAACAATAGCAAAGATCAATAAAACTAAAAGCTGGTTCTTTCAGAAGATAAACAAAATAGATAAACCACTAGCCAGACTCATCAAGAAAAAAAGGGAGAAGACTCAAATCAATAGAATTAGAAATGAAAAAGGAGAGGTAACAACTGACACTGCAGAAATAAAAGAGATCATGAGAGATTACTACAAGCAACTCTATGCCAATAAAATGGACAATCTGGAAGAAATGGACAAATTCTTAGAAATGCACAACCTGCCAAGACTGAATCAGGAAGAAATAGAAAATATGAACAGACCAATCACAAGCACTGAAATTGAAACTGTGATTAAAAATCTTCCAACAAACAAAAGCCCAGGACCAGATGGCTTCACAGGCGAATTCTATCAAACATTTAGAGAAGAGCTAACACCTATCCTTCTCAAACTCTTCCAAAATATAGCAGAGGGAGGAACACTCCCAAACTCCTTCTACGAGGCCACCATCACCTTGATACCAAAACCAGACAAGGATGTCACAAAGAAAGAAAACTACAGGCCAATATCACTGATGAACATAGATGCAAAAATCCTCAACAAAATACTAGCAAACAGAATCCAACAGCACATTAAAAGGATCATACACCATGAACAAGTGGGGTTTATCCCAGGAATGCAAGGATTCTTCAATATACGCAAATCTATCAATGTGATAAACCATATTAACAAATTGAAGGAAAAAAACCATATGATCATCTCAATAGATGCAGAGAAAGCTTTTGACAAAATTCAACACCCATTTATGATAAAAACCCTGCAGAAAGTAGGCATAGAGGGAACTTTCCTCAACATGATAAAGGCCATATATGACAAGCCCACAGCAAACATCATCCTCAATGGTGAAAAACTGAAAGCATTCCCACTTAGATCAGGAACAAGACAAGGTTGCCCACTTTCACCACTCTTATTCAACATAGTTTTGGAAGTTTTAGCCACGGCAATCAGAGAAGAAAAGGAAATAAAAGGAATCCAAATCAGAAAAGAAGAAGTAAAGCTGTCACTGTTTGCGGATGACATGATCCTATACATAGAGAATCCTAAAGATGCTACCAGAAAACTACTAGAGCTAATCAATGAATTTGGTAAAGTGGCAGGATACAAAAATTAATGCACAGAAATCTCTGGCATTCCTATACACTAATGATGAAAAATCTGAAAGTGAAATCAAGAAAACACTCCCATTTACAATTGCAACAAAAAGAATAAAATATCTAGGAATAAACCTACCTAAGGAGACAAAAGACCTGTATGCAGAAAATTATAAGACATTGATGAAAGAAGTTAAAGATGATACAAATAGATGGAGAGATATACCATGTTCTTGGATTGGAAGAATCAACATTGGGAAAATGACTCTACTACCCAAAGCAATCTATAGATTCAATGCAATCCCTATCAAACTACCACTGGCATTTTTCACAGAACTAGAACAAAAAATTTTGCAATTTGTATGGAAACACAAAAGACCCGAATAGCCAAAGCAATCTTGAGAACGAAAAAAAGGAACTAGAGGAATCAGGCTCCCTGACTTCAGACTATACTACAAAGCTACAGTTATCAAGACAGTATGGTACTGGCACAAAAACAGAAAGATAGATCAATGGAACAGGATAGAAAGCCCAGAGATAAACCCACGCACATATGGTCACCTTATCTTTGATAAAGGTGGCAGGAATGTACAGTGGAGAAAGGACAGCCTCTTCAATAAGTGGTGCTGGGAAAACTGGACAGGTACATGTAAAAGTATGAGATTAGATCACTCCCTAACACCATACACAAAAATAAGCTCAAAATGGATTAAAGACCTAAATGTAAGGCCAGAAACTATCAAACTCTTAGAGGAAAACATAGGCAGAACACTCTATGACATAAATCACAGCAAGATCCTTTCTGACCCACCTCCTAGAGTAATGGAAATAAAAACAAAAATAAACAAATGGGACCTAATGAAACTTCAAAGCTTTTGCACAGCAAAGGAAACCATAAACAAGACCAAAAGACAACCCTCAGAATGGGAGAAAATATTTGCAAATGAAGCAACTTTCAAAGGATTAATCTCCAAAATTTACAAGCAGCTCATGCAGCTCAATAACAAAAAAACAAACAACCCAATCCAAAAATGGGCAGAAGACCTAAATAGACATTTCTCCAAAGAAGATATACAGACTGCCAACAAACACATAAAAGAATGCTCAACATCATTAATCATTAGAGAAATGCAAATCAAAACTACAATGAGATATCATCTCACACCATACAGAATGGCCATCATCAAAAAATCTAGAAACAATAAATGCTGGAGAGGATGTGGAGAAAAGGGAACACTCTTGCACTGCTGGTGGGAATGTGAATTGGTTCAGCCACTATGGAAAACAGTATGGAGGTTCCTTAAAAAGCTACAAATAGAACTACCATATGACCCATCAATCCCACTACTGGGCATATACCCTGAGAAAACCATAATTCAAAAAGAGTCATGTACCAAAATGTTCATTGCAGCTCTATTTACAATAGCCCAGAGATGGAAACAACCTAAGTGTCCATCATCGGATGAATGGATAAAGAAGATGTGGCACATATATACAATGGAATATTATTCAGCCATAAAAAGAAACGAAATTGAGCTGTTTGTAATGAGGTGGATAGACCTAGAGTCTGTCATACAGAGTGAAGTAAGTCAGAAAGAGAAAGACAAATACCGTATGCTAACACATATATATGGAATTTAAGAAAAAAAATGTCATGAAGAACCTAGGGGTAAGGCAGGAATAAAGACGCAGACCTCCTAGAGAACGGACTTGAGGTTATGGGGAGGGGGAAGGGTGAGCTGTGACAGGGCGAGAGAGAGTCATGGACATATACACACTAACAAACGTAGTAAGGTAGATAGCTAGTGGGAAGCAGCCGCATGGCACAGGGATATTGCCTCGGTGCTTTGTGACAGCCTGGAGGGGTGGGATAGGGAGGGTGGGAGGGAGGGAGATGCAAGAGGAAGACATATGGGAACATATGTATATGTATGACTGATTCACTTTGTTATAAAGCAGAAACTAACACACCATTGTAAAGCAAGTATACCCCAATAAAGATGTTAAAAAAAAAAAAAAAAGAATGAAAGGGAGAAGACTCCAATCTATACAATTATAATGAAAAAGGAGAAGTAAGAACTGACACTGCAGAAATACAAAGGATCATGAGAGATTACTACAAGCAACTCTATGCCAATAAAATGGACAACCTGGAAGAAATGGACAAATTCTTAGAAAAGCAAAACCTTCAGTTAATGATCCAGGAAGAAATAAAACATATAAGCAGACCAATCACAAGCACTGAAATTGAAATTCTGATTAAAAATCTTTCAATAAACAAAAACACAGGACCAGATGGCTTCACAGGTGAATTCCATCAAATATTTAGAGAAGAGCTAACACCTATCCTTCTCAAACTCTTCCAAAATATAGCAGATGGAGGAACACACCAAAACTCATCCTACAATGCCACCATCACCCTGATACCAAAACCAAAAATGTAAAAAAAAAAAAAGAGAAAGAAAACTACAGGCCAATATCACTGATGAACATAGATGGAAAAATCCTCAACAAAATACTAGCAAACAGAATCCAACAGCACATTAAAAGGATCATACACCATGATCAAGTGGGGTTTATCCCAGGGATGCAAGGATTCTTCAATATATGAAAACACCATATTAAAAAGTTGAAGAATAAAAATCATATGATCATCTAAACTGATGCAGAAAAAGCTTTTGACAAAATTCAACACCCATGTATGATAAAAACCCTCCAGAAAGTAGGTATAGAGGGAACTTCCTCAACGTAATAAAGGCCATATATGACAAACACACAGCCAACATCATTCTCAATGGTGAAAAACTGAAACCATTTCCTCTAAGATGAGGAACAAGACAAGGGTGTCCACTCTCACCACTATTATTCAACATAGCTTTGGAAGTTTTAGCCACAGCAATCAGAGAAGAAAAAGAAATAAAAGGAATCCAAATCAGAAAAGAAAAACTAAAGCTGACACTGTTTGCAGGTGACACAATACTATACATAGAGAATCCTAAAGATGCTACTAGGAAACTACTAGAGCTAATCAATGAATTTGGTAAAGTAGCAGGACACACAATTAAAGCACAGAAATCTCTGGCATTCCTATACAATAATGATGAAAAATCTGAAAGAGAAATTAAGGAAACACTACCATTTACCACTGCAACAAAAAGAATAAAATGCCAAGGAATAAACCTACCTAAGAAGACAAAAGACCTGTATGCAAAAAATTATAAGACACCGATGAAAGAAATTAAAGATGATAAAAAACAGATGGAGAGTTATACTATGTTCTTGTACTGGGAGAATCAATATTGTGGAAATGACTATACTACCCAAAGCAATCTACAGGTTCAATGCAACCCCTATCAAACTACCAATGGCATTTTTCACAGAACTAGAACAAAAAATTTCACAATGTGTATGGAAACACAAAAGACCCCAAAGAGCTAAAACAATCTTGAGAAAGAAAAACGGAGCTCAAGGAATCAGGCCCCCTGACTTCAGACTATACTACAAAGCTACAGTAATCAAGACAGTATGCTACTAGCACAAAAACAGAAATATAGATCAATGGAACAGGATAGAAATCCCAGAGTTAAACCCACGCATATATGGTCACCTTATTTTTGATAAAGGCAGCAAGAATGTACAATGGAGAAAAGACAGCCTCTTTAATAAGTGGTGCTGAGAACACTGGACAACTACATGTCAAAGAATGAAATTAGAACACTCCCTAACACCATACACAAAAATCAACTCAAGGGGCTTCCCTGGTGGCGCAGTGGTTGAGAGTCCACTTGCCAATGCAAGGGACACAGGTTCATGCCCAGGTCCGGGAAGATCCCACACGCTGTGGAGCGGCTGGGCTGGTGAGCCATGGCCGCTGAGCCTGCGTGTCTGGAGCCTGTGCTCCGCAACGGGAGAGGCCACAACAGTGAGATGCCCGCGTACCGCAAAAAATATAAAATAAAAAATAAACTCAAAATGGATTAAAGAACTAAATGTAAGGCCAGATACTATAAAACTCTTAAGAGGACAACATAGGCAGAACACTCTGTGACATAAATCACAGCAAGATCCTTTTTGAACCACTCCTAGAGAAATGGAAATAAAAACAAAAATAAACAAATGGAACCTATTGAAACTTAAAAGCTTTTGCACAGCAAAGGAAACCATACACAGGACGAAAACACAACCTGCAGAATGGGAGAAAATAGTTGCAATTGAAGCAACTGACAAAGGATTAAGCTCCAAAATTGACAAGCAGCTCATACAGCTCAATATCAAAAAAACAAACAACCCAGTCCAAAAATGGGCAGAAGACCTAAATAGACATTTTTCCAAAGAAGATATATAGATTGCCAACAAACACATGAAAGGATACTCAACATCACTAATCATTAAAGCAATGCAAATCAAAACTACAATGAGGTATCACCTCACACCAGTCAGAATGGCCATCACCAGAAATCTACAAACAATAAATGCTGGAGAGGGTGTGGAGAAAAGGGAACCCTCCTGCACTGTTTGTGGGAATGTAAATTGATACAGCCACTATGGAGAACATTGTGGAGGTACCTTAAAAAACTAAAAATGGAAGTACCATAAGACCCAGCAATATAACTACTGGGCATATACCCTGAGAAAACCATAATTCAAAAAGAGTCATGTACCAAAATGTTCATTGCAGCTCTATTTACAATAGCCAGGACATGGAAGCAACCTAAGCGTCCATCAACAGATGAATGGATAAAGAAGATGTGGCACATATATACAATGGAATATTACTCAGCCATAAAAAGAAACGAAATTGAGTTATTTGTAGTGAGGTGGATGGACCTAGAGTCTGTCATACAGAGTGAAGTAAGTCAGAAAGAGAAAAATAAATACCGTATGCTAACACATACATATGGAATCTAAGAAAAAAAAGAACGTTCATGAAGAACTTAGGGGTAAGACAGGAATAAAGACACAAATCTACTAGAGCATGGACTTGAGGATATGGGGAGGGGGAAGGGTAAGCTGTGACAAAGTGAGAGAGTGGCATGGACATATATACACTACCAAACCTAAAATAGATAGCTAGTGGGAAGTAGCCACATAGCACAGGGAGATCAGCTAGGTGGTTTGTGACCACCTAGAGGGGTGGGATAGGGAGGGTGGGAGGGAGACGCAAGAGGGAAGAGATATTGGAACATATGTATATGTATAACTGATTCACCTTGTTATAAAGCAGAAACTAACACACTATTGTAAAGCAATTATACTCCAATAAAGATGTTAAACAAAAAAGAAAGAGAAAAATAAATACCGTATGCTATCATATATATATGGAATCTAAAAATTTCTGAAAAGTTTCTAAAAGTTTCTGAAAACCTAGGGGCAGCACAGGATTAAAGATGCAGACATAGAGAATGGACTTGAGGACACGGGGAGAGGGAAGGGTAAACTGGGACGAAGGAGAGAGTGGCACTGACATATATACACTACCAAATGTAAAGTTGAGAGCTAGTGGGAAGCAGCCTCATAGCACAGGGAGATCAGCTCGGTGTTTTGTGACCACCTAGAAGGTTGGGATAGGAAGGGTGGGAGGGAGATGCAAGGGTGAGGGGATATGGGCATATATGTATATGTATAGCTGATTCATTGTGTTATACAGCAGAAAGCAACACAAGATTGTGAGCAATTATACTCCAATAAAGTTGTTAAAATAAAAAAGAGACTCACTTCAGAGCTAAAGGTACACACAGACTGCATGTAAGGGGATGGATAAAGCTATTCTGTGCAAATGGGAATGAAAAGAAAGGTGGGGTAGCAATACTCAAGTTAGACAAAGTAGACTATAAAACAAAGTCTGTAATAGAAGACAAAGAAGGCCACTATATAATGTAAAGGGATCAATGAAAGAAGATACAACATTCATAAATATATGTACACCTAATATAGGAGCTCCTAAATATTAAGCTAAAATATAAATTTTAACAGACGTAAAGGGAGAAATTGACAACAATTCAATAATAGTAGAGGACATTAACATTCTATTTACATCAATGGACAGACCATCCAGAAAGAAAATCAGTAAGGAAACAGTGGCCTTAAATGACACAGTAGTCCATTTGAACTTAATAGATATCTACGGGACATTCCATCCAAAAACAGCAGAATACACGTTCTTTTCAAGTGCACATGGAATGTTCAGCAGGATAGACCATACGCTAGGCTATAAAACAATTCTTAACATATTTAAGAGGACAGAAATTATATCAAGCAACTTTTCCAAGTACAGTGGTATGAAACTACAAATCAATTACAGGAGGAAAAGTGGGAAAAACAAACATGTAAAGAGTAAACTACATGCTACCAAAAAAACAATTGGTCACTGAAGAAATAATGAGAAAATCAGAAAATACCTTGAGACCAATGGAAATAAAAACACAACCTTCCAAAATCTATGGGATGCAGCAAAGCAGTTCTAAGAGGAAGTTTATATCAATGCAGTCCTACCTCAATAAATAAGACAAATCTCAAATAAACTACCTAACCTACCATCTAAAGTAATTAGAAAAAGAAGAACAGAGCCCACAGTCAGCAGAAGGAAGGAAATTATAAAGATCAGAGAGGAGATGAATAAAACAGAGACCAAAAAGTAGAAAAGATCAATGAAACCAAGAGCCTGTTTTTTTGAAAAGATAAACAAAATTGATAAGTTATTAGCCAGGCTCATTTGCAAATACTATAAATAGTTTTATGCCAACAAATTGGACAATCTAAAGAAATGGATAACTACCTAGAAACATACAATCTTCTGAGACTGAGTAAAGAAATGGATAATCTGAACAGATTAATTACTAGTATTGAAAATGAATCAGTAATCAAAAACTCCCTACTAGGGGCTTCCCTGGTGGTGCAGTGGTTGAGAGTCCGCCTGCCGATGCAGGGGACACGGGTTTGTGCCCCGGTCCGGGAAGATCCCACATTCCACAGAGCAGCTAGGCCCGTGAGCCATGGCTGCTGAGCCTGCGCGTCCGGAGCCTGTGCTCCGCAACGGGAGAGGCCACAACAGTGAGAGGCCTGCATACCGCAAAAAAAAAAACAAAAAAAAAAAACAAAAAAACTCCCTACAAGCAAAACTCCAGTACCAGACAGCTTCATGGGAATTCTACCAAATATATAAAGAAGAGTTAATACCTATTCTTCTCAAACGATTCCAGAAATTGAAGAGGAGGAACCACTTCCAAGTTTACTCTACTAGGCTACCATTACTCTGATACCAAAACCAGACAATGACATTACATAAAAAGAAAATTACAGGTCAATATCCCTGATGAACATAGATGCAAAAATTCTGAACAGAATAGTAGCAAAACAAATTCCACAATATATTAAAATAATCATACACCATGATCAAATGGGATTTATTCCAGGGACGCAAGGATGGTGCAATATCCACAAATCAATCAATGTGATACACCACATTAACAAAATGAAGGATAAAAATCACATAATCATCTAAACAGATGCAGAAAAAGCATTTGACAAAATTCAACATCCATTCATGATAAAAAACTCTCAACAAAGTTGGTGTAGAGGGAACATATCTCAACATAATAAAGGCCATTTATGACACACATACAGCTTACATCATACTAAATGGTGAAAAATTGAAAGCCTTTCCTCTAAAATCAGGAACAAGACAAGGATGCCCCCTCTCGCCGTTTCTATTTAACATTGTTATGGAAGTCCTAACCACAGTAACCAGACAAGAAAAAGAAATAAAATGCATCCAAATTAGAAGGGAAGAAGTAAAACTGTCACTATTTGCAGATGACATGATGACATACTATACATTGAAAACCCTAAAGTCTCCATAAAAAAAAAAAAAAGAAGAAAAGAAAAAAGAAAAAGGAATGTTGCCAGAAAGGCACCTGAGTTAAACAGGACTCTCTCATTTCTTTACTAAAATTTTAACTTATTTGGAATCCAACTTCAATTTCATGAGTTCAAATTACCTTTGTGCTTGAAAACCTTTTTTCCCTGAGAAAGATTTAATTTATGATGACATCTAACATGCTTCAGAATGTTAAAAAAGGATGGATATTTTAGACATTGACAGACTATATGATGAATGTGTAGATGCAAATGGCCTAATTGACTGGCAAATAGCTGGTTTACCAAGACAAGCCTCTAGTACTAAGTGGATGGGCATTTTTTGGAGAACTGAGAACTAATTTCTACAAGTCTAAAAACCTGCTATTTCTAGTAAGTAATATTTAGGAGTACTCCATACTCAAACACTTTTTTTGAAAGGATATTTAGCTTGATGTCATCACACTGGACTGACACCAGGAATCAGTCTAATGTAGGCTTGATAAGAGCAGAGATGCATATCAAAATGAATATTATGTTTGATTATATTCAGTTTTACCACTACATAAAAGAAGGATGTCCTACAGTCTGCAGGAAGTTCAGAGAAGTATTATTAGAAAAGAAACAAAGAGTAAAAATATCCTACTATACTCTGGTGCCAAAAGGAACATTTCATTGTAATTTTTTTATTAAATATAGGCAATAGATAATAGCTGTTTAATTTGTTTTATTGTGTTTACATTCTTCTTTTTTAGTCTTACATTTATGTATATTGAAAATATACAATAATATGACCTAAAAAAATTTAAACAACCAAGAGTTGAAATAAATTGCTGTGACAGGACAGAAATATGAAAAATATGGTTAAAATTAATTAGTCCTATTAATTACTACTAATTGCCACTGTTAAGTAGTCCTATTGTTTTATTTAAATAGCATGTATGTAACAGAAAAGTAAATACTACAGAAAAACAATTTTAAATGAACATCTATTTTCATATTTTTATATTACAGCAATAACACATGTATACAACTATTTATTACATCTTATGGGTCTTTTCATCTAGTACAGCTGTGTCCCGATTGGCTCTCTAAAGGTTGGTCACCCCAACAGTACAGTACCATTTGGGTAGGGGAAAAAGATATAAAGAAGGTAATATTTGCAAATTAAATAGACAAGAAACTGGTAAACAGTGATGCCTTCTGCGAAAGAGAAATGAGTGGCTGGAACAAGCCACAGAGGCTTTTTCTTAGTTTTTAAATATATTTTAAAATATTTGTACCCTGCGTATATGCTACCTATTCGAAAAACATTATTAGTCTTACATAGACGTTCCCCGCTCTGAACTGGGAAAGGCGCTTGCGTAGCATGAGGATCAGTGTTCCTCCCGGAACTACAGTGTTAAGAACACGTGGGTCGTGGGGAGACCTGCTCAGCGTTCAATATGGCTGTGTGGTGGACGGATTCAGACAGGCCCGATGAGGTAAGACGGTGGCCAAAACTGAAGGGCCCGCCAAGCCCCAGAAATCAGTTTGAACTTGTGTGTGTGTGTGTGTGAGCCATTAGAGGGTTTTAAGGAAAGGAATGCAATTATTTAGTTTATGACTAAGAGATCTCTCCGGTTGTGTAAAAATGTGGGGGAGCACAACTTCGGGGTCCTCTTGCTTAGCCTTGGTAATTAGGGCTGTTAGCTTGGACCATTAGCATGGTAGCACTGGATGGAGATGTGGAGCCATGGACAGAGGTTTTGTGACTTTGGGAGGTCACCCTGACAGGACTTGCTGCTAGACTTAAGTGTGGCTTGTTCGGGAAAGAGTATAACATGGCTGACGGCTCTTCCCGCCTGGGTGGGTCAGAGTGCATTTCTCAGAAATGGAGGGCGTTGGTGGATGTTGAGGAGGAAGAAAGAGTTCTCTTTGGGACACTTAAAGCCAGAGACAGTTAACTGATGCATGTTTTTTGAAAGACCCTCAGGCTGTTCTGTGGAGAGTGGGAAGAAGGCATTTGGGGCTCCAGGGGCGAATCTTTCAGGCTGTCAAAGGCTTTAGCTTTGCATCAGTATGAAATGAGCAATTATGACAGGGCTTTGAGTGTGAGGAGAGCTGACCAAATGCCTGCTGGGTGGAGAGCAGACCATAGGGTAGAGTTGCCAGATTTAGCAAATAAAAATAGAGAGCACAATGAGGTGGATAGACCTAGAGTCTGTCATACAGAGTGAAGTAAGTCAAAAAGAGAAAGACAAATACCGTATGCTAACACATATATATGGAATTTAAGGGGAAAAAATGTCATGAAGAACCTAGGGGTAAGACAGGAATAAAGACACAGACCTACTAGAGAACGGACTTGAGGATATGGGGAGGGGGGAGGGGGAGCTGTGACAAAGCGAGAGAGAGGCATGGACATATATACACTACCAAACGTAAGGTAGATAGCTAGTGGGAAGCTAGCTGCATAGCACAGGGAGATCAGCTCGGTGCTTTGTGACCGCCTGGTGGGGTGGGATAGGGAGGGTGGGAGGGAGGGAGACGCAAGAGGGAAGAGATGGGAACATATGTATATGTATAACTGATTCACTTCGTTATAAAGCAGAAACTAACACACCATTGTAAAGCAATTATACCCCAATAAAGATGTTTAAAAAATAAATAATAAAAATTTAAAATGTCATTGGAATTTTGAAAAAAAAAAAAAAGAGAGAGAGCACATAGGGCTTCCCTGGTGGCGCAGTGATTGAGAGTCCCCCTGCCGATGCAGGGGACACGGGTTCGTGCCCCGGTCTGGGAGGATCCCACATGCCGCGGAGCGGCTGGGCCCGTGAGCCATGGCCGCTGAGCCTGCGCGTCCGGAGCCTGTGCTCCGCAACGGGACAGGCCACAACAGTGAGAGGCCCGCACACCGCAAAAAAAACAAAAACAAAAAATAGAGAGCACCTGAAATGCCCGAGGTCGCGAGGCCCCTCCACAAGACCACCAGAGTCG
>NW_020838036.1:3423176-3461820 GCF_003676395.1 Aethalodelphis obliquidens | reverse complement strand
GCGTCAACTCAGTCCTATTCCCACCAAAGTAGAACATAGCCCCCTCACACCCAGTTAAATTTGAATATCAGATCAACAATAAATCATTTCATAGTGTAAGTATAGCCCGTGTAATATTTGGGATAAACTTATGCTAAAAACGTGATTATTGATCTGACATTCAAATTTAACTGGGCTTTCTGCATTTGACCAGGCAGCACTACCACAAAGGCAGGTGGATGCAGGGACTCTGCAGACATTCAGGGAGAGGGAAGGGGCCAGGGTGGCTGCAGGGGACGTGAGGAGGGGCCCCAGAAAAGACAAGGGTGCCCCTTTTCGTGTACTTTTCTGGGGAACAGCTCTGGGAAGGCGAACTTATCAGTCTTCCAAGCGTTGGCCGAGGGCTCTTCGGAAAAGGCTTCAGCGCCGTGGGCTCCCTGCTAGCCCGGCCTCCCTCTGCCTCCGCGGGGCGGGCGGGCGGCTGGGAAGCGGCAGCCACCGGAGCAAAAGGACCGGCGCGGTAATCCCGCCCTCCGCGCCCGGAGGGGTGGAGCCTGAGCGAGGAATCCGCGAGCAGTCCTCTCTCCCCGGATGACGAGCAGCAGGATAACATGGAGTCGGGCAAGATGGCGCCTCCCAAGAACGCTCCGAGAGATGCCTTGGTGAGTGCGAAGGATGCGAGGCGGGGTGCGAAGCTGGGCGCGACCGCAGCCGGGGACCTGAGAGGCGGGCCTGAGGGGAGGGCCTGATGATGGGCTCGCGGGTCGACTTCAGCCATGCCAGGGCCGCCAGGAGCTGGAGATTCGAGTGCCCTGGACCCCAGGGCTCTCTCCCGCCACCCCGGCGGCCCAGCCGGAGGGAGGCTGGCGGCCCACCGGATGCGCAGGCCGGCCTCCCGGCTTTGTCTCCTGGGCCTCGGGCCCCGGGCCGCCTAGTCGTCCCGCCCCGTCTGCGAATCCTGGCTCGCGCCTCCAGTGTTCTGATGCAAAGCTACCCCAGTCGCCACATCTGAAAATGACAACCAGCTGTAACCACCCCTACCTCGACTGGGAAAGCCAACCCGGGCCTTTTTCTTCTCTTTGCCCCCCCCCCCCCCCCCCCCCCGCCAAAAAAAAAAAGTTTTCAGCAAAGAGATCAAGACGAGATTTGGTGTGAACCTGACACTCGCTTGGGAGGAAAAGGAAAAGTACAAGTTTGGAACCCAGAGAAGGGGGAACCTTGTATCATAAATATAATTACTACCTTCGGTCCAGTCTTGATTTCTATACCTAGATTATGCATCTGGCGTTTTTATTTGAATCCACAGGTGATGGCACAGATCCTGAAGGATATGGGAATTACGGAGTACGAACCAAGGGTTATAAATCAAATGTTGGAATTTGCTTTCCGTAAGTTAACAAAACACCAAAATCGCCTAACTTGTGAATTTTAAAAATCGTTCATTGTAAGAACATTTTCAACCAAAATACTTTAACAGTTAATGTCATAACATGTCATTATACACTTGTCCAAACCCACAAAATGTAGAGTTCCAAGAGTGAACCATAATATAAACTACGGACTATCGGGGATTATGATGGGTCCGTGTAGGACTATCAATTGTAACAAACGCACCACTTTGCAGGGAACATTGATAATAGAGGATGCTATGCATGTATGGCGTCAGGGAGTATATAGGAAATCTCTGTATATTCCCCTCAATTTTGCTGTGAACCTAAAACTACTCTACAGAAATAAAGTCTTAAAAATATGTGAAGAAAAAAAAGAGTTAATGTTATAGAATTCAGAAAGCAGTAAAAAGGAGCTCAGGCTAGGGAACAGTATATTGTGATATCTGTTTCAAATTGATCATATAGATAGGACAATTAGATATTAGAACCAAAATTCATAAACTTTCTGGAAATTAGTGAAACTTTTTAAAAACTGGCCATAAATATTAATCTATTTTCATATGTTTTAAATAATGTTTTGTTCTTAAAGGATATGTGACTTCAATTCTGGATGATGCAAAAATTTATTCAAGCCATGCTAAGAAACCTAATGTTGATGCAGATGATGTGAGACTGGCAATCCAGTGTCGGGCTGACCAGTCTTTTACCTCTCCTCCCCCGAGAGATGTGAGCAAAATTTTATTTGAAGTTCATTTTACTTATAATTTTTAATTGTAGTTCTAATAAGGATTTTTTTTTTTTTAGTTTTTACTGGATATTGCAAGGCAGAAAAATCAAACCCCTTTACCACTGATTAAGCCATATGCAGGACCCAGACTGCCACCTGACAGATACTGCTTAACAGCTCCAAACTATAGGCTAAAGTCCTTAATTAAAAAGGTAAGAATTTTTAGTCATCTTAGCTTTTAAAAAGGGTAAGATGTGTTAGGGGTAAATAGTGCAGTAAATTAAAGGCTAAGATAATTTACTAGGATTTTTTAAAATTTAGTTCCTTGAAAATACTATGTCTGCAATTAGCTACTATGTTAAAATATAGAATATATGATCCAAGATTTTTAGGGCTAAAAGGAACTTTATTGTTCATCTAACTCATCAGGGAAGTGAGCCCGAACTCATCTATGAAGTTAGTAGCAAAGTTAAGACTGATTCCCAGGTCTCATAACTCCCAATCTTTACACTATACCATAACAGAGTAAATGATATACCATCAGGCATTGGACTTGCTTTCTGAAATATGACCTAAGGCTCTCCCACCACTGAGAAAGTTCTCCCTACATTGGCCTACCTCTGTACCTCTGAAATTCCACTATAAGGAAGTTTCTTACTGGGTTAAGATATTGACTAGTTAAGATTAAAAAATCATAAGGAAGTTAGCTGTTATCCCCAAATAACACTCTACCTCAAACTTTAAAACTATATAGAATTATATATTTTATATATATATTCTTATCCATGTTTATATAGATATGTATTGTTTGTATTATATGTGTGTGTATATATATAGATATTTGTGAAAACCCTAGTTTAAATGTTGCATTAGAACACTGAACAGAAACAGGACATTCTTGCCATCAATTATCTATTAATAATTCATATCAGCAATCCTAATTTCATTTCCTGCTAAGTTTAGGTGTCAAGTGTGAACAACGTTAAAACTAATTTGTTTTTTAAATCCCCTAGGGACCTAACCAAGGAAGACTAGTTCCACGGTTAAGTGTTGGTGCTGTTAGTAGCAGACCTACCACTCCTACTATAGGTAAGTGCGAGAGGGAAATGGCTTTTCTGGCTGGTAAAGAAGTGCCTCAGCACTTGATTTTGAACTGTAATCCAAGTAAAAAGGTGAGTCAGAAATTCCGATATGTGTTGCCATTAATACATTTACTCGTCCTCTAGTAAAGCTATAAACATATTTTATCATTTCAAAATGAGAAAGCGACAAGGAATATCTGATCCCAAATGAGTGTAGAATTGGGCATTACCCAACATTGTTGCTGGTATTAACTATGGTAACAAAAACAGAAGTTTAAGCAGTGTGCTTTCTGGGTTTTATACAAATAAAGTTGCCAAACTCACTCACAGCAGTAGCCTACTTATTATCAGAAATTAAATTTCTGAGTAAATTGGCAAGAGATGCAATCAAAAGAAGTAAGTTTAAAGTATACAAAAAGCTTAAGACTCAAAGAAAATCATTTTTAATATAACCTTTTCAAAAGTAGTACTGATTATCCTGTATTGGTCAGTGAGCACCCCTTCAGACTGTTTCCTGTGTCCTTTGTGACAGGTCTCCATCATTCTTTGACCATTTCTTGCTTCCTGGCACAAGATGTTCCAAGCTCATCTTATATTTTCCTTACCCCAGTCCTAGAATCAGCCATTTCTCTAAAGAGCCCTGGTTCCTCTTAGTGGAGAATGGCATTTAGAAACCATAATGTCATTGTTGCTTAGATATTAAGGAACACATGAATAATGGATTTAGATTTCCTGATTTTTTTGTCCTACGTTCCTGCTGTATTTTTTCATAGTCAAAGTCTTTTCAGAAAAAAAATCCCCTTCTCTTTGACCAGTATTGATTTCTTAGCTCTTATAACTTGAGTACTATAGATGTCATATAGCTCTAGTGTAAGCAGCATTTGATTTTTGAGATGTGTAGACAACCTCTTCATATTTTCAGGGTGTGAATTCACATTTCAGCATTCTAAAACCAGACTGGTATAGTATTAATTGTACATGTCTAATTATATGCATGTGACCTGTGTAGACAGGAGTTTGCATATATAATTTGTGTAACTTTTTGATCATATACTGTTTATCTGTGGGTTCATATCTCTTAAGTGAATACCAACTTTTTAAAAACTCTAGGCTGTACTAATCAGTTACATGTGTTGGCAAGTTAACCAATTTTAGTTATCAGTTGTGATTTTTATTCCTAGTTAGACATTTATTGTACATGTTTTAGAGATTTTTAAGTCTAGAGTGAGGGAGATGCTAAAAACTACTATTAAAGATGCAAGTTTTAAACTTTAAAAAAATTTAAATGAGTTTCATAAAGCATAAGACCTAAGCATATACTCTGTTCAATTTTAAAACCTAAACTCCATACTTAGATAAATGTTAACAATTTCCTTATGATAATGGACAAGAAAACATCCACCTACTGTGAATTTTCTTGACAAAATAAAATACTTATATTGCTTCATTAAGCTTCACCAAATTCTTTGGACCACTCCTTAATACATGGAAAACTTACCTAAAGATGGAGATATGTTAGGCTTCTGTTAGATGCATGTTGATTTAGCTTCATGGGCATAGTAGACACCTCCTAATTCCCAGCAAGTGACAGAGATTAAAAGTGCCACATAAAGTAATTAATAGAAAACTTGGGTCTTTAATGCTGTTTATTTAAATGTTCAACTTCATGACTTCATGTAGCTAAAATTCAGTGCCAGATGCTATGTGAAGAGTTTTACATGGATTATTTTAATTCTCACAAGAATCCTATGAAACAGGTATTGTTATCCCCATTTGATAGATGAGAAAAGCACAAAAAGATTAAATAACTTGCCCAAGGTCACTCAGCTAGTAGGTGATAAAGCCTGGATTCAAACTCAAGCAGATCTTTCATTAATTCCCTGTGCTTTGAAGGTAGTTTCTGGTAAGCTAAAGGAGAGCAGGAATTGAACCTGTATAATAAGTCACCTAACTAACATGGTCTGTTAATTACAACTACAGCAACCCCACAAACAGTGTCTGTCCCAAATAAAGTTGCACCTCCAGTGTCAGTGACAAGCCAAAGATTTACGGTGCAGATTCCACCTTCTCAGTCCACACCTGTCAAACCAGGTAACACGATGGGCAGGGCATGGGGGATTGAAAGTGGTTCTTTTAAAATATTTTTCTGAATTTTAAAATTTGTGAATGATTCGTGATAACAGAACAGTTTGTATTCCTATAGCAATAATTAAATTGTTTTAATATCGTAACAGGAAGGCGGCCGTAATGCTGCAAATCTGGGTTCTTCAGAGGGAGTCTATAAACACACTAAAATTGTATGAAATTTTACATATATGTAACATTTTGGGGGGAAGGGAGAGATTTCAACATGATCATCAAGAGTCTCAAAGAACCCTATGAACTAAAATAAGTTATGGTCTACAAATCTCAGGCAAAATCACTTAGGGTTAAAGCTCAAGAAAATAATACAACTTAGTATATATCCAATGAAAACTGTACTTTTATTCACTTCACGGAAGTATATGTAGAAAGTTAGAATAATATAAGTAGAATTCTGTTATAACGTAGTTTATTCATGAATATGTTTAGATTTCACATCTTCTGAAACCTAACCGTACACCATAATATTGGTCTGTAAGGAAGCATGATTCCTGACCTTGAACACGTGCCTTTAGTATGTTCCATGATGAATCCAGTGCACTGCTTCCCATGACTGAGAACTAATTGAAATTTTAAGTAAATTAAAAACAGGGCTTCCCTGGTGGCGCCGTGGTTGAGAGTCCGCCTGCCGATGCAGGGGACACAGGTTCGTGCCCCGGTCTGGGAAGATCCGCGCCGCGGAGCAGCTAGGCCCGTGAGCCATGGCCGCTGAGCCTGCGCGTCCAGAGCCTGTGCTCCACAACGGGAGAGGCCACAATAGTGAGAGGCCCGCGTACCGCAAAAAAAAACAAACAAACAAAAAAAACTAACAGAACTTCTTTAACTTTATACTAGATACTAATTTAAGTACTTTAAAGCATTAAAAAATGTAATTTAACTCTTAATGCAGTATAATTATGTTTCTTCTGATATAGTTTTACTTCATGCTATTGAAATTGTTATTAAAATTACATTCAGCTTTGTTGAATACTTTTTACTCTCAGAAGCATTATACTTTGTGTACTCTTGCTTTATGTCTCATTTTTAATTGAACATTAAGGGAATGTAGTATTTTAATCATAACTCTTTATCTAGAGGCCTGTTGCCATTTTTGTGATTTATGAAATTTTTGTCGCCAAAAAAGGCAGGATTATGTTTTTTCCTTCCAGATTGAGTTGGTATAGTGTATTCTTGGCTGTCAAAATACTCACAGCTTTGGGACTTTGAAATGGTAAATATTCATGATGTGTGAAAAAGCATATACATAACTGTATGATCTTAATTACATAAAAATGGATGCTTAGTTATGTAGATACACAAACGAAACCTAGACGGACACATCAAACAGTAAACTGCTTGTGATTATAGATGACTTTGTTTTTTGCTTCTTGTGTTTTTTGGTTTCCTATTATGCGTATGTTAACTTTTAAGAAATAAATGTTATTTTAAAAACCTTAAAAAAAGAAATTATTATTAGCATTACATTTCAGCTTTGTTGAATACTTTTTACCATATGTTTCTGATTCTGTGTAGTTCATAGTTTGGGGGTGTTTTCTCCTCTGTTTACAGTTCCCGCAACAACTGCAGTTCAAAATGTTCTGCTTAATCCTTCAATGATTGGGCCCAAAAATATTCTTATTACCACCAACATGGTTTCATCACAGAACACGGCCAATGAATCAAACCCATTGAAGAGAAAACATGAAGATGATGACAATGATACTATGTAAGGAATATAGTGTAGTCTCTATGCATTTCAAACGTGTAGTTGGTTTTGAGCCCAGTATACCAAACTAGAACATTCTTGATCGAAAACTTAAATGTAGCTGCAATATCTTTCACCTTAAAGTGTTATATTTATTTCTTAAGGGTACCAGTGTTTTTTCATTAGGCTTCAAGTATAAAAAGTTAAGTGCTTGTTTATTAATGGTTTCATTAATGTTGAGTACTGCTATGGTAATTCTATTTTTGGAAGCAGTTTTCTGCAATGTATCTGACAGCAACACTTAAGTTTCACTTTCTACAGCCTGATCAGTGGACTAATCTTTAACAGCATAATTTCTAATCTATATTTAAATACTTCTTTTGTAAGATAAAATAGTCACTTTTATTGTCACCAACTTTTTTGACCAGATCTCTCAATTTAGCAAATATTGTTGGAGAGGTTGGATTTAGAGGGATTCTAAATCCATTTTGAATATATTTAAGCTGTTTCTTGATGTTCCCTAACTTCCCACCTCCTCAGCCCCGTTTCTAGATCCCATTCATTTTCTGCACCACCTCCTCCCCACAGGCTTACGTTTCTCCCTATTGCTCTTAAATTTAAAAGGCCAAAACTGGAACTTTAGGAATGTAATTCCTGATAATACAGCTCAGTGTCATTTTCATATTTTTAAAACCTGCTTTACATGCCTGATGGTCTATGGTTCACTTTAACCAGAAGGTTTGCATTTTGCTGTTTTTCTCTCCATACCAGAGAAGTTGGGTTTTATCCCTTACCTTTTATGCCCATTGAGCATTACTCTGCTTTTGACAGGTAGTTTGGGGTCAGTTACATTCAGTTTCAGTCATATTCCAAGTTGATAACTCCACCATATTTCACAATTTGAAATTTAACACGAAAGATGCTATAGCTTAAAATCTGCCTTGATAAGTATACTTACACTGGACCTAGGCAAAACCACTGAAGAGCAAGTGTTTTCTTCCTTTCTACCATACATATATATGCTTTGATCACTACTGCTTGAACCCCCCTATTGGTATAATTCAGATTTTTCCAGCTTATTGCTGAGGATGTCACACATATGATGGGATCAAACCTGAAAGTTTTCTAATGGTTTTCCTTCCTCTAGAAGGCCAACACAAACAAATTAGTGTGATGTGACTTGCGTTTAGGTGCATTCTGCATAGGCTTCCCAGTAATGTTGCTAAACACCTTTCCCTATTTTCCATTTATACACATCTAAACATCCTATTGAGAAAGACTGCAAAGCTTTCAAAAATATAAACAGGCTTGTGTTGTTTTTGTTTAAGTAAGTTTGACATATTCAACATAGGAATACTTTTGCAGAATTTCTAAAACAAATTTTTATATCATAATTTAGAACTTATAGCCAAGGATCCTCAAAACTTAAAACACAAGTAAGTTTCATCTTAGGATGGTGCTTGATACATCAAAGAGAAATAGTCCAGTAACAGGAAAAAAATATCTCATCAAAACTGTGATTCAGTGTTTTTGGATATTAGGAAAAGGTGATACCAGACTTATAAAAATAGATCTGATCATCATAGGAGAGAAATGTTCATTATATAGCATAGGATGCCATTACTTGAATGTTCTCAGGGAGGCATGTCAGAAAGCCTAGGTTCTAGTCCTGGCTCCATCGCTAACCAACTGTGTGACCTTACTTCACCCATGAGCCTTGTTCTCCTCACTAGTAATAGGAAAATAACACCAACCCTGCCTACCTCACAGGGATGTTGTGAGGGTTTAATTGGTATATGTGAAAGTGCTTTCAAAATTGTAAAAATGCTATATAACTCTAAGGAATTGTTAACGTATTTGTTCCAAGATTATTAATAAACAATTGAACTTACTGTATTTCTCAATTTTGATTTAAGGGATTCAAAGAGGATGAACAAGGCCCAGTAATTCTGAGGTCCAAAAAGCAAGATTTGCTTAATGGATGATTATAAATCAGGGAATTACTTGCTTTTATTTGGAATCAGCATGTGACTCATCATAATGAAGCAAAATAAATATGAAAGGATATGGGTTTAAATCTGTTAACATAACATGCTCTGTCTTTAGTGGGAATTTATACATATAATTGAGGTTGCAATCTGAGTGTTCATTCTCTTAGCCAGCCAGTGGGTGGTTTGCCCTTTCCGATGAAGACTGCTTTATCTTGCAGATCTCCCTTTCCTAATTACATCCACCCATTCTAGCATCAAGAATGACTTAAGGGACTTCCCTGGTGGTGTAGTGGCTAAGAATCTGCCTACCAATGCAGGGGACATGGGTTCGAGCCCTGGTGCGGGAAGATCCCACATGCCGCGGAGCAACTAAGCCCATGAGCCACAACTGCTGAGCCTGTGTTCTACAGCCTGCGAGCCACAACTACTGAGCCCGTGCACCACAACTACTGAGCCCACGTGCTGCAACTACTGAAGCCCATGTGCTCTAGGGCCCACATGCCACAACTACTGAAGCCCATGCACCTAGAGCCTGTGCTCCACAACAAGAGAAGCCACCGCAATGAGAAGCCCATGCACTGCAACGAGGAGTAGCCCTCGCTCACTGCAACTAGAGAAAGCCCACATGCAGCAATGAAGACCCAACACAGCCAAAAATTAATTTTTTAAAAAAAAGAATGACTTAAGGCAGCTCTTGTCCTCCGGCTTCTAGGTGGAATTTTTTTTAAAAGATGTACTGATAGGAAATGAGGTGAGGACACTGTCATCCCAAGTTCTTCCTTCTACAAGTAGGAAACAAGTGTCTTTGATCTGAGTAAGAATATAGGAATACAGCCACTATGCAGGGAGAATGGAAGATGTGGCCTAAGGGGTCCAGAGTGAAGAGAAGTAACTCAGGAGGTAAGGAAAAAAAACATCAGAACGACAGGTACAAAGCAGTGTGTGTAATTATGCCACCATACACCAACACACACGTGCACATGCATACCCTTTTTATATGCATTAAGTAGCTCGAGATTGAAGTAAACCAGTCTTACAGTGATTGGTTGCTTCTAAGAAGGGAAACTGGTGGCTAGGGGACTAAGGTAGGAAGGAGTCTTCTCATTGTACTCCTTTTTGACTTTTGTATCATGTACTAGAGGGAAGTTTTGGACATAAAAAGGAAAAGAAAGGAAGCAGGAAACACAACTAAAGAAGAGATTGAACTCATTTATGATGATTATAATTTTTTTTCTATATACAGGCATACATATGTTGTCTGGGGGTTAAAAGTGAATTTGCTACACTTAAGCCTAAACCTTTGCAGTGTTTTATCAATAATTCATAACTCTGTATTAAATCAGGAAGCACATACTTGTACAATTCTAGTTTATATATGCATAAATTGTTTGTTATATACTATCTTCCTTGACTAGGTTGTAAATTCCTTCAGGAGATAACTGCTATCATCTTATACTGCCTCTATTATGTCCTGAGCATATAGCAGGTACTCAAAATATTTGGCTGTTTGCGTTTCCCCATTCATTTTCTGGATTAATGACTGAAATAAATGGGGAAAAGATCCTGGAAGCAGAGTCTGGTAGAAATTACTTATAAGGTACAATCAGGGGTTGATGGATGGACGAATGGCAGTTGTAGAGTCTAAGTGTTAGGTTTATGGGTGTTTACAATTCTTTCAATTCCTCTGTACATTTGAAATAATAAAATGTTGAGGGAAAGGTAAACAGTAGGGGAAGAAAGTCATCAGTATGCTAAAGTTCTGGCCCGGCTATGACATTAATTCTCTGGATCAATGTGTAGCATCTCTGGGCCTCACCTACAAAAAAGATTGTACTAGAATTCCTGCTTCTCAAACCAGGGTAGAGCATGCCATTAGAGATGTGCAGAAATATGGTGTTTTTAAAAATTAACTACAACTATGGTGACAGTATTAAAATACAAATGAATTTTTAGAAAAAATTCAAGCCTTCAAAATTTGTTTTGTTTAAAGCAGCCACCAAAATTTTCTTTTGCTGTTCTCTCCAGAGTTAAGCAAAAAAGTCCTAGTCTAGAAGAATCATTTCAGGGAGTGAGGCACACTGAAGAAGCACCAGCCTTTGGAGTCAGACAGACCTGGATTTGAATCCCTGCTGTTACGGGCTCTGTGATCCTGTCCAATAGTTTAACTATTTCTTTATCCATAAAGGTGAAATACATACTCTAGTATGTAAAATGCCCAGCAGAAAAATTCCAGTTACACACAACCTTTTGAAATTGCACCATTTACCTTTGCTCATTCCTGAAACTCCCATTAAAATGACAGGAAAGAGAAAGGAGGGAAAATTACAAGGACAATAAAAGAATAAGAATGTCATTGAAATCGCTTTGGCCTTTTGGCTAAGATCAAGTGTAGGATGTCATTAGATTTTCAGCAATGACAGTGAATCAAAGGCTTTAAGTCTGAGAAACTGATAGGTAGGCTGAAATTCTACATATAACCAAACAGGCAAATATAAGAGTTGAATAAAGATATCTTCAGACATACAAAAAATTTTGCCTCCTACGCCCTCAATTTCTCAGAAAGCTAGTGGATGGAGTCTTGTATTTCACAAAAAGGAGAAGTAAACCAAGAAAGAAGGGGAAAACAGATCCAGGAAAGGGAAGGTTCAACACAGGAGGTTAAAGGAATCCCCAAGAGTTACCCTACAGAGATTTCCTCTGGAAACAGGAAACCCCAGGGCAACAGCTGTACAGCCAACACAGGGGGCAGCCAGTACAAACTGGAACAGGAACACAGAGGACTGCAGGAGGGACATCTCTAATAAAAATGAACCTACTGTCCCATATGTTTGAATATGTTGGGAATGAATCAGTGATAGATACATAGAAAAAAAGAAACTAATTTTTAAAACTATTTTTAACTCCAAAGAAAATTAAAAGATACATAAGTAAATATAATCATGACATAGCTCAGCTGTGAATAATATTTATAATCACAATGTAGACTCTATTGATCAAATCTAAAATTATGACAAAACTATACTGGGAGAATTAAGAAGGGGACATACATATGGAACAAAGGCTATAAGAGAGCTAAATCTTCCCATGTATGAAATCAAGAAGTTAACAGTTTAAGCATGTTACTTAGAAACATGGACGTAGATATCTGATCCCTTCCTCAAGATTCTGTTCTCACCCTAACAAAATATGACAGGAAAAAAATCCCAGTTTCAATGGATATTTTTATTATTTATTTAATAGATCACCAACTTCATCTCCCTACCAACAACTGGAATTTCATTTTGTTTCCATGCTGAGTGGTGAAACTATGACAAAGCTAATCAGAATAAGCTACTTCATAAAGAGAACTAAGCTAACACAGCTCACTTTCTTTTAACAGGCATAATACAAATATATGCACTCTAGAATGGACAACGGTTTAGTCTCTAAGAAATTCAAATGGGATCTTGAAGAATGTAGGCAAAGCCAGGGTGCAGTAAAGGTGAGCTGAGATGCCATACAACTGTTTAAGGGTTCCTGGCGCTACATCTCTTGGCCACTAGCTGAATCTTGACATAGAGGAAGATATTAGCTAATGCCAAGTGGAGATGCAGAAAGCACTAAGTTGACTTAGGGGCTATGCACAGGAACCAAAAGGCAGGAAAGTACTAAACACTGCTGAGAGCCTCCACCCCAGGAAGGACTTTACCTGTTTTTGAGAGAACACACACACACACAGTCAGCATTACTATAGGATCCACTAAGCCAGATCTGTCCCCTTCTATCCGCCCAATAACGTATCAACTCTTCTCTAGGGTATATGGCCTGGAGCTAGGTAACTTTTACATTTTGGGTCCCAGGTCTACTAGAGCATAACCTCTTTGAGAATAAGTCTTCCCATGTAGCCCTCCCCACCTCAAATGGAAGCCAGGAGCTTTATTTGAAACTCCTCCATTTGTACTGCCCAGCTAATGACTGCTAATGACACTATCTACCGTCTCCACTCCATTCTATTCACCTCTCACTGCATAAACCCCATCCTTCCCCCAAATAAGTCAGAAAAACATTAAAGAACCTCACCTTCCAGGAGCTCTAAACTGGCACCACCTCCGGTGCTTACATGGCTGACTTTATCCTCTGTGTTCCATTTGGCACAGCAAGTAGCAGTGTCTCCACCACCTGTTGAATGAAAGCCAAGTAAAAAGGGGAAAGGAGAGAAAAGAAAAAAGATTGGCACCAAAATTATAAGGCAATGTGCTCTCGAGCCCAAAAGGTAGCCGATAACCCCCCAAGTCCATCTCATTTAGAGGTTCCTCCATGAATTATATACCCATTTAGCTCTCAAGATTCACCTGGCACCAAGGAACCTAGGAAAAGTTAACCATTTCCCCTCTACTTTCCTCTGATCAGAATTCTGCCAGCTCACATTGGCAATAGCTTTGTACAGGACCCCTTACCTATGATGGTGATGCAGCCCCTGGAAGTGGCTTTCACCACCTCATCCATGAGGGCTTTGGTTCCTCGGGCAAAAGCTTCCCATTCAAATACACCCACAGGTCCATTCCACACAATCTGCTTAGCCCGAGCAACAGCCTCAGCGTACTTCTTGCTGCTCTCAGGACCACAGTCCAAGCCCTAAGGGGCAGAGTTAAAAGAGAGGATGAGCTACCAATAAAAGCTACTTAGAGGAGCAAATACCATACCTCCACCAAGACCAGAACTCAAGGCTGAACACCAGAGTGTCTTCTAGAACCAAAAGATACCCCTCATTCTTTAAAATTATAAACCTGTTCATATCCTTTATGGAAGATCAAGTCTAAGGGAAAACCTCAAAAGTTATTTGATAAAAACATTCTTAGCCACACTATTTTATGATTGTGTGTAACTAGATAAGTGGTTTTCAACTAGGGTCAATTCCATTCCTCCCTAGGGAACATATGGCAATGTCTCAAGACATTTTTGATTGTCATGATTTGGAGATGGTAGGAGGTTGCTTCTGGCATCTAGTGGCCAAAGATGCCTTAAACATCCTATAAGGCAACAACAGCCCTCCACAACTAAAACTACCCAAGACGTCAATAGTGCCGAGGTTGAAAAACACTAAACTAGATCAGTGGTTCTCAAATCTTGTTGTGCATCAGAATCACCAGGATGGCTTGTTCGAGCACAAATTTCTGGACCTTACCCCCAGAGTTTCTGCTTCAGCAGGTCGGGGGGCAGGGGGCAGGAATCTGCATTTTTTAATGAGTTTCAAAATGATGCTGATGCTGCTGTTCTCTTTTTAATTTATTTTTGGCTGCTTTGGTTCTTCGTTGCTGCACGCAGGCTTTCTCTAGTTGCCACCAGTGGGGGCTACTTTTCGTTGTGGTGTGCAGGCTTTTCTCATTGCAGTGGCTTCTCTTGTTGTGGAGCACGGGCTGTAGGCTGGTGGGCTCAGTAGTTGTAGCTCCCAGGCTCTAGAACGCAGGCTCAGTAGTTGTGGTGCACAGGGTTAGTTGCTCCACAGCATGTGGAATCTTCCCGGACCAGGGATCGAACCCACGTCCCCTACACTGGCAGGCGGATTCTTAACCACTGTGCCAGCAGGCAAGTCCGATGCTGCTGTTCTTGAGACTACACTTTGAGAAACACTGAACTAAATAAAACCCACATGCCTATCAAAAGGAAAGTGATGGGACTTCCCTGGTGGTCCAGTGGTAAAGAATCCGCCTTACAATACAGGGGATGCGGGTTCAATCCCTGGTCAGGGAACTAAGATCCACATGCCACGGGGCAACTAAGCCCATGTGCCACAACTACTGAGCTCGCACGCCTCAACTACAGCCTGCGTGCCGCAAACTACAGAGACCACACGCTCTGGAACCCACGTGCCACAACTACAGAACCCACGTGTCACAACTACAGAGCCCACACGCCCTGGAGCCCAAGCACCACAACTAGAGAGAAGCCCACGCGCCGCAACGAAAGATGCCACATGCTGCAACTAAGACCCGATGCAGCCAAAAATAAATTTAAAAAATAAATCTTAAAAGAAAAAAGAAATATGAAAGCTTAAATAATTCTAAAAAAAAAAGGAAAGCGATAAGCAAACTAGTATGTCACCATTAACAATTTTGTACAGCTATTAGAATGATAAAATATGGAGAACATTACAATCAGCTAAATAAGTCTTTAATACACACATAAATTTTTCCCTGCTTGCAATAATTATACTTGTACTATCTTAATGTTTTCATATAAGAAAAATTTCTTATACAGGTTTCTAGGCAGCAACATAATCCAGAACAGCCCAAACCATGAAAGTACATAGCATCATCCCCAGCACACAGTCAAGTACTTAATAAACATTAAATAGATGAAGAAAGAAAAAACAGTTTTGCCCCCACATTACTAATGAAAAGTCTTAGCAGCAATCTGATACCACTGCTTTTCCCCATCGATTTTCCCCGAAGGAGAGTCTCACTCAACATTTGTAGCCCTTCTTTTAAAATTCCCATTGGTTGGTTGAATGAATGATACCAAAATGTATTTGTTCACTCATACTACCAACCACCCAAGTGACTCACCATCCATCCAGCAGGTATGCCAGAGGCCACAGTGGCTTGGCCAGTCTTGGCATTCTCATCAAACTTATCGGCAGTGACAAAGTCAACAGGCAAGGTAATCTTCACGCCATTCTTCTCAGCTTTGGATATCAGGTCTTTGACGATCTTGGATCCCTCTTCGTCAAACAGAGAAGTGCCAATCTACACAGGAAAGTCAAGATGATGAAGATCAGCCTCTATACTAAGAATGTGATTACCTCACAAAGCAGACAGGAACAAAATACAACACAATACAAAGGAATAATTCAAAGACGAAAGAAAAACAACTTGCAAAATAAATAAAAATGGGAGTTTGTAGGGCTCATGTCAGAAGCTAATTTCCTTTTTAAATTTACATAACTGGCTATTTCTCATGGAGAGCTATTTCACATCCACTTGGCATTGGTTTCCTACCTCCATGTTGTTGAGCACCTTAAGGAAGGTAAAGGCCATTCCACCACCAATAATCATTTCATTGACTTTGTCTAGCATATTACTGATCAGCTGGATCTTGTCTGCAACTTTAGCTCTGGAAGGGAAAGCAAGAATCATCACCCAAAGAACAATGGACTAAGGAACTGATATTACATAAAGCCTGAGTTTTGATATTAAGAGACAGGAACAGAGAAATGTCCCACAGAGTGACAAAAGTATTGGCTAACTTTGCCCTACGTTTCTCCAACCAGAAAAGCCAATCCATTACTAATAAATCCTTTTAAGGTGTAGCTCTTGGCGAAGAAGGGCTTAGAAGACTTACAATCATCTAAAGAAATCACAAGTTCCAAATAGATCTATTTTGCCCCTTCTCTTCCCCCAAAAATCAAAGGGTCAAGATTGCTAATTGTACCTGAGAAAGATTGCTAATTGTGGAATCCCTGAGCTCCCTGACAACTGTCCTAATCCTAGAGCAGGAACCAGATTATATACGAAATGAATATATACTGAGCAAAAATAGATATTCACACTCTTAGGTCCATGCTCAGCTGCTGGAACATTTGCTTTATGGCATTCCTTATTCTATTGGACCATTTGATTCAACACACTGATTGAGCACTTACTCTGTGACAAGGTTCTAGGTCTCTGAGAAACATCACTGGGCAAAAGAGAAGATCCCTACCCCTTTGGAGCTTATATTCTAGTAGAGGGAAATAAGATAATAAACACAGATGTACCTTTCACCTCCGAGAGAAAAAAAATATCTAAACAAAAGAAAAACATTCACTTGAAGCACAACCTTTAAAATCCTTCACATAAGTAATAGCTTGCCTTCCACAGATATTCTTATATATCTAAATCCCACCTAAATGAACCAATCACCTTGGGCCTATCTACCTCTTCATTCAATAAACAAGATGATACCTACTCTGTGAGAGGCCCTATGCTAGGATTTGTGAAATGGAGGTTCAAAACAATAGCGATGTGGGAGAATGGATGGAAAGAGACTATAGATATCTCACTTGTAAAGACTGGTCACCACCAAGGGTAAGAATGGATTAACTGTTTTATACAGAAACAGACACACACAGAAAGAGAGAGAGAGACAGAGAAAGAGGGAGAAACGAGACTCAATGTCTTCTAAAGAATGTGGGATGTTCTACAGATCAAATGCCCTGCTTCTTCAACAAATCAATGGAATGAAAATAATAATGAAGAGGGAACTATTATAGAATAAAATATACCTAACAAGCAAATTCAATGCATGGACTTCATCTGGATCCTTATTCAAACAAACTGACTGTAAAAAGGCATTTCTGAAATGACGGAGAATTTCTGAATACAGACTGGGTATTAGATGATAGTAATAAAATTGTTAAATTTTGTTAGGTATAACACACGGTGGTTATTTAAAAGAAATCTCATCAGTTATGAGATGCATACAGAAGTATGAGAAATGAAATTATATGATGCCTAAGGCTTGCTTTCAAATACTCCTGACAAAAAAAAGGATTAGAGGACAGATGAAACAGGATTGGCAAAAATGCCAATAATTATTAGAGCAGGGTGAGAGGTACCTGGGGGTTTATTATACTATTCTTTCAACTTCTGTAATGTTTGAGCGTTTCCATAATAATGGGTTTTTTTCTGCACCGTGCGGCTTGTGGGTTCTTAGTTCCCCAACCAGGGATTGAACCAGGGCCCTCGGCAGTGAAAGCACTGAGTCCTAACCACTGGACCACCAGGGAATTCCCAACACAACGTTTTTTAATAAAATGTAAAATCTTCCCCTAAACTGTTAATGTTCTAAGGAGACTACATTGCAAGAAAGGTGGCAAAAAAAAACCTCCACGTCAACTTCCCCAAAATAGCTATTTTAGGCAGAGTCCAAAACCTAATCATAACCCCTAGGTGGCACTCACTTCCATATTCCAGATCTACAGAAGGTTGGAGAACAAAGCCCAACTCCTAATCTCCAGAGAAGCAAAGATCAGAGTCTGACCTTTATAAACCAGTGCACAAGAGGGGCAATGATTCCAGGACACAGATAACAACCTATACCCACCTTAACTATTTTTAGGACCCTGAAACTGGGCTCATGAACCTGGAGAGCAACTATGCTATCTGAAATTGACACCCAACTCGAGTCAGCATTCATAGGGAAATGCTGAGTGTGTTCATTCCCATGGAAAAAAAAAAGCCCCGCTCATAAGAGGGTCAGGAGCATCTAGCCATAAAGAGGCTGCCATCTAGATAGCCATGCCAAGTGACAAGATCTTATCCAAGCAGTCCCAGGTCTCTGTCACCTAAAATGTATCCTCCTAGCCTCTTGAGTTGCACTTCTGAAATTTGTATTTTTAACTAAGCCAGTAGAATATCACTATTCACAGGGTACCTTTCCCCACAGGAGAAAATATAAAAAGGTATGTGAGCTGGAGAAATGAGTTCCAAATGATATATTAAACACATATGAGGAGGTTTTCATATCTGAGAGGCTGAAATGCTTCAAAAATCGTTAGATGAGCAATGGTGGATCTTTCCGATTCTTCCCTCCAGAGCCATTTTCTATCCTTTCCAGCCCTGTTCTCTGTCCCAGGAGGCTGACCTGAGTGGACTGCATCAAGGAGTTCCCTTGCCCTCTGACGTCCAGCTAGGTTGCAGCCCATTGTGGGTAGGAGGGGGTACATCAGCAGGACATTAAAAGGAGATCAGAGTATCTATTTCCCTGGCTCCTTCCCTGCTAGATGACTATCCCTACATCCCTTGACCGAAGGCTATGGTTTCTATCAGAGAGACCTCTCCACGCAACCACTGTCTCTGGATTTTGGTAACCATCCCTTTCCTTTTTCCCTTCAGGCCTAGGGATGGTGATGACTGTTGCCTCAGATTACTGTACTGTCCCTTCTGGGTTTCCCTAAACCCTACCCACACCTTTTTAGATAGTCCCTTTATTAAATTCTCCTCAGTCACCCAGTTTGATTGTGCTATCTGACAATAAACCACCCAAGTTATGGCCTACTACCAGGCAAAAACACTACTTAAAGCATGATCTTGAAGCGTTCTCCATACCCGCCCAGGATGGCCAGGAAGGGTCGCTCTGGGCTCTCCAAGGCCTTGGCAAAGTAGTTCAGCTCCTTCTTCATCAAAAATCCTCCAGCCTTCTCTGGCAGATTTACTCCCACCATGGAGCTAGAAATGAACGAGACATTCAAATGTTAGGTCAATCCCTAGCAATTCTCCCAATTCTAGAGGCCATCTCCTTATCACTGAAAATACTTTCACTTTTGAGATGCCAGGCCACCACGGTTTTCATGCCCAAACTGCAACAAAACACTTAGGTACAAGGTAAGATTTTTGACTAATAATGCAGGGTCAAGGGGAACAAGTGAAAAGCAATGACCTAAGGTAGAATTTAAGATACCCAATTAATAGTCTTCAGGCCAAGGGTTTAACCACAATAAATAATCAG
Organism: Aethalodelphis obliquidens; assembly: GCF_003676395.1. Classification (NCBI taxonomy): domain Eukaryota; kingdom Metazoa; phylum Chordata; class Mammalia; order Artiodactyla; family Delphinidae; genus Aethalodelphis; species Aethalodelphis obliquidens. The sequence goes on along the minus strand of NW_020838036.1, from coordinate 3,442,357 downwards.
CCAGGTGATGACAACAGGAAAGGATTCCTCAGTTTGCTTCCTACTGACAGCCTAAGATTCCACTCCCACAGCATTCACAAAGGGAGAGCTCTCCACGAAATATCCCAAAGTGAGACAGAGGAACATCTTCCTGAAGCTCAACAAAAAGCTCCACAATTCTCAACATTTGCTTTTATTTCCTCTTTAGATCGGAGATACTCAACAAGAACCTCAGTGTAATTTGTAGCTCCAATTAGAGATAGAAGCCAAAAAGATCATAATATAATACAGAAATATCCAAAAGCAAGCCAGAGCTTGGGCTGCTCAAGTAAACAGAGAAATAATGCTCCCAGTTTGACAATGAGCAAAAAACTTTTAGTACCTGTGGGCTCGGTGAGCAGTGCCAAAAGCATCATTGACATAGACATCCCCTAGCTTAGAAAGCGAAGCTCGAAAGGCTTCTATTTTGGCTGGCTCAGCTTTAACCTGCAGAGAAAAACAAACAAAAAAAAAAAGGAAAAACAACAACACAGGAAATGTTGATGGCTCCAAAGACAACTGTAAAAGCATTTCATGCCAAGAGTCCTCTTCAACACCTCTAAAGACCCTGAGTTGGTAGGATAGCAGTTTTTAAAACTAGCAACAGGATCTGTTCTTTCTTCCTAATATTCCAGGTTTTTGGGTCATTTCTGCATGTTTCTGCTCTCCTCCACCTTCTCTCAAATTGCAAGCCTAAGATTCCTGAACCACAGCTTAACCCCTAATCACATCCCACTGGCCTCTTTCCAGCTCCTAGGACAAGACTCGAATTATCCTTCTCTCTCCTTATCTTGACTCATTTCCTCATTCTAACATATTCTCCTTGTAAAATTTAGGATTATACTTGAGTCAAGCTGCTGGCTACCAAGACCCTTCTGCAAAGGGAAAAAGGCCCTCATACATATTCCTCATCAAAGCAACAAGGGCAGGCTGGAACAGAGAAGGCAGATGGAAACATGACAACAGAAAAGGATCTCAGAAACATTTTATATAATAGCAAAAGGAGGTAATTCATATAGCTTTCCCTGGAAGTTAGGCATCTGATAAAACAATACACTTCTACAAAAAAGAAAGAGGAACAAAAACTAGAAGTAAAACATAGGGCTTTGAATGTCGGCTCACTATCCAGGGATAATACCCACCATGCTCCCATAGGGGAAAGAAAGCAGGGCAGCAGGATGAACAGAGTCTCCAGTAGGAAATAAAGTGAAGATGCACAGGAAGCCAGATAAGAGGGACATGGCAGGGAAGAGCACAAAACAGATGTTTGTTTCAGTCACTGTCCACTCCCATTCTCCCATTCTCCCATGTACTGAGGAGAAGGAGGCTGCCACAGATAACAGGTGCTTTCCTCTAATGAACCAAAGAATGCAGGGGCACTAATGCTAAAACTGAAGACTGTAGAGCCCCCATAATCTCTTGACAATGGAATATAATCTGCCACTGGTGACTGCAAGATGATGTGTGTAGTAATGAAAACACTGCCCAAATGGCAGGAGACCTGGGTTCTAGGACCAGGTCTGACGCTAATTTACTGTGTAACCTTTGTCAAGTTGTTCTCTGCCCCTGAAATCTTCCCATCTATTAAAAAGGGAAGATAACCCCTCTATTTAAGAAGAATTGTTTGAGGAAAAATGAGACAAACTGAAAGCTCTTCATGGAAAAGGTACTATAGAAATTAATAGTAATAAGAACCCATTTCTCATTTTTGATCTGCCAATAACTAGAAGGAAGAGAATGCTCCTAAGAAACCAATGCAGGCACACTGGATAAAGGAAAAATTTCATGCCCTCGCTTTGTTTTTATCCACTTTGAACTTATGGCTGGCTCCTGAAATTTCAAGCATGAAAAGCCACTGGACACTAAATGTAAAGTAAACTAACTAAAAAAGACATAGACTAGCATAGTTGGTTCATCACTTCCTGAATAAAAGGTTTTGCCTCAATTTGCCAGTTGCCTCCTGCCATTTCTAAGCCCAAGCGTATAGCTGGTTGAGTTTCAGTCTAAAAGGGCACCAAATTTTAGGTCAGCATTTGACTCATACTACTCTAGCAAGACCATGCCAAAGGCAAGATAAGGCAAGACCAGAACCTGCAGTGCTAAGAAAAGAAAGCAGGCACTGCTTGAAAGCAGGCACTGCAATGACCTTAAGAAATGTCAGAAGTACAACAGGAGCTTGAGACGCTAGCCTCAGAGCACCTTGTTCCACAAGATACTAAAGACCTTAAGAGTGGAAAGTACTTAAAGGGTGCTTTCAGCTTCCCTTCTACCAATAGGCAAATTCTAAATCATCCTCAAAGAGCCAGCTTTATCATTTAATATTTGAATTCTGGTTGTCGTTCACAGTAATCTATTTTGTGGGTTATCTGTGGTTGCCTTTTTAAAAAATTTTCGGTTTTTTCCCTATGGTTGCTTTTGCACAACAATGTCAGAGCTGAATAGTTCCAACAGAGACCATATAAGGTTGTGGCTGACCGTATGGTCCACAAAGCCTAAAATATTTATTGTCTGGCCCTTTACAGAAAGTTTGCTGATCTAATGGACTGAGCTCTATATAAGGCCCAGCAACAGTACCACTACCTCTAACTTTAATCAAATGACTGCCTTTCTGAGACCTAGGTTTTTTTTGAAAATATGATGATATCTGTACTTCCTTAAGAAGAAATTCAAAGAAAGATGCTTTACACTTCTTAAGAAAAATGTCTTAAACCCAAGGCAGTATCATCATGACCATCATTTACCCAACTACAATCAAATGTCCCAAATAGTCCCTTTCCACTTGACTTAGGAAAGTACTTTTTCTGCTCACATGATTCTTTTATAAGAAAATCCCAATGATATCAAATTTAATTTAGTGTGTTAAAAGTATCAAGCTCAAGCTTTAAGTTAATTCCCCTTCCAAATAAAAATACAGATTGTCCTTCTATAACACACCAGGGCCTGTTGCTTAGAAAAACAGTTCCAGCCTTGACAAACAAAAAATCTAAAACTGGCTCTCCTGGAGGAACACCTGGTGTATCATGGATACTCACCACCATGCCCCCAGCCAACAACCACCTGTGAATGTCTGCTCTCAGCACTTGGCAATCACAGCCTCCCCCTTTGATAGGATATTATCACATACTATTAGAAAAAACAATCTTCATGTATCACAGGCCAGGTGTGTAACAAAGGGACAATTAGAAGCAGCATGTTCACCAAATCCTCATACACCCAAATGGTGTTCACGTATTTTTCCAATGTATTTCAAAACCACTTGAGCATGATGAGGAGGGCTTCTGGGATGCTGACAATATCCTATTCTCTGACCTAGGTGGTGATTACACAGGTGTGCTTACTTTGTGATAATTCATCAAGCTGTGCATTTGTGCATTTTTAATCGTATGCTGTACTTCAACAAAAAGCTGTCAAAATAAACATAAGCTTCCTCTACTCTTCAATCACAGTCTCTTATACACTCAGCCCTCCTCACCCTCACTAATGTCAAAATCACAGGTCCTACCTTGTTCCCAGAAGCATCTTTTCCCTTCCCTTCTTCCTCCACATGAAAGCGAAGGTTCTCCAGCAAGATGACAGACCCAGCAGCTGGGTCAGCACAAGCTTTCTCCACTTCTGGGCCCACGCAGTCCTTCAAGAACAAAACATCCCTGGGGAGAGCACAACATGGAAAACACTTGAGCAGTCAGAAAGTTAAGAACCAATAACAACATGCTTGACAACATCTGTCACAGAGTCCACCAGCACCAGAGCCTGAAACGTACTTGCCCAGCAGAGATTTGAGTTCTACAGCAACTGGCTGCAAGGAGTACTTGTCAGGCATGGGGACACCATCAGGCCGGCCCAGGTGGCTCATAAGAACAACTGACTTGGCTCCATTGTCCAAGCAGAATTTGATGCTTGGAACGGCAGCCTTGATCCTGCAACCAAAAAGAGACAACAGGTAGAGAGTAAGGTTACTCCTAAGAATTAGTGGTAACTATTCTATTCATGGCCTCATAAAACATAAAGCCCCCTTTCTTCTCCAAATTCCTTCAAATCTACTGTCAACAACTCAGCGATGGTCCTCAGGTCCATGTGCAGAGGAATAAGTTAATTAGGATGTCAACCCTCCCCCCTAGGATTATACAATCTCATCATGTTTTGCCCCTTGTGCAGAAAAGAGTTAATATAGCAGGACTGAAGCTGTTATCTTCAGAAGGACCTGCTTGCAAGGTTGGCCCTTGGCTGGTATCTGGGAACTTGGCTTTTGAAGTGGTCCCTCAGTTCTCTGACAAGGGCTGCTCACAGTTCCTAGACTGTCCGTACAAACAAGGTGATTTACGCTCAACACTTGCTTCCCTCTAGGAGGAATTTTGGTAGTTGCTGGGCAGAGGGTGCCTATGTGATCAGCTGCCAGTAAAAATCTTGGGAGCTGAGTCTCTAAAGGGCTTCTCTGGACAGAAACATTGCACACAATTATTGCATTTTTCACTGCTGGAGAAAGGAGCATGCTTGGTGTGTCCCATCATAAGAGGGAGAAAGCATGGAAGCCCATGCATGGATTTCTCCAAATTCTGCCTGTGTCTTTTCCCCTTGCTGATACTGTCATGCATCCTTTCACTGTAATAAACTTTAGCAGTGAGAACTATATGCTGAGTCCTGTGAGTCCTTCCAGTGAATCACCAAATATGTGGGTGGTCTTAGGGACCCCTGAAACATCCTAAGTGTTTGACTGTGGAAGAAATATAAAATTCCCAAATCTTGAAACCATTACAAGAAATTTGGGGAAAACTGAAAAACATGTAACTTTTCTGTACCCGTTACAGATCCTAAGTCACTTTTTTATGTAGGTAAAAATAAATACATTATATAGAATGTGGTTTACATAATGCATTGCATTTACTAAATTATAGTTTAACCTAACATTTATTAAACCTCCTTTAAACACTTCAAATTTTTGTTACAAACTCAATACTAACTTTCCATTCTTGGCAGTCTTTAAGAAATTAAAATCGATAACAAAGAAAATCATTTATTTATTCAAAAAATATTTATTGGATGCTTCTTTTGTGGCAGCTACTATATCAGATTCTGAGAATACAATAGTAAATAAAATAGTCTCTGCTCTCATAGAAGTGGTAAGAACTATGAAGAAAATAAAGCAAGGTAGGGAGACAAGAATGGAGAATAGTGGTGAAGAGGATTTTAGAGAGGGTGGCCAGGGAAAGTCTCTCTGATAAGGTGACATTTCAGCAGAGAATGGAATAATAAAAAGCCAAGTTATGTTTCTAAAATATCTTATGCTACTTGGCAGATATAAAAACTCATTTATACCAAATAAAGAAGAAACCTTCATCAGGTACAACGTTTGCCCAATGAAATCCAATTAATCTTCAGGGCTATCCATTATTGGCCAAGTCCTATTATTTCTAATGCTTCATTTTGTTAATCAACTCCATGGAGTTCTGAAAATGAAAAGATCTACTCAGACCTGTTTCTCTGTTTTTTACTTATAAAATACCTTGATAGGCATATTTCCAATCTTTTATGTGTGCTACAGAAAATAATGAAAGTCAAGAAGGGTCAGAGGTGCCTTGTACAAAGACCTTCCACTATGGTGCAGCAGGGATGTGCTTGGCAAAATGCCAAGCTCTATTCTGGGGCCAATATCTGAAAGTGTTCTGGGTCTATACCTGCACTGTACAATATGGTAGCCATTAGCCACAGGTGTCTCCTGAATACTAGAAATGTGGCTAGTCCAGATTGGTATGTGCTGGATCTCAAATAATACCAAAAAAGTTAAATGTTCCTTTGATTAATTTTTAATTGATTACATACTGAAATGATTATTTGGGGCTTACTGGATTAAATAAAATGTATTATTACGTTCACCTGTTTCTTTTTACTTTTTTAATGTGGCCACTAGAAAATCTTAAATTACATGTGGCTCATATTATATTTTTATTAGACACTGCTGGTCTATACCATTGGAACGTACCTTTCCAGCTCAAACCTTTCATTTAAAATTTAAAATAAAACCTTCTTTTACAATCTAGTCAAAAGCAAGAGCAGTACTATCACTTAAAATTTCTGCTTCTGAATCTAGCAGCCAAGACATTTGGAGCAGCCTAAACTGAAAATATTACTTCTGTAGTCTTTTCCCTTAAATCAAAATTCTCAAAAACTGATTTTATCAGGGCCAGCTAGAATAGAGGCTGGTAAAACTACACGCACAGTTCTTCATTTTGCAAGGGAAGCCAAGTAACCGTAAACCTTTATATTCTTTAAAAATGCATAACACCAAATTCTTCAAATTTAAAAAAAATGGGAGGAGAAAAAAATCGCTTTCTTAAAATGATTTTTTTCAATTTCTAAATTCTCATAAGAAGGCAAACCAGATGGTGGGTTGTTGAAAGCCAAGATCACATGACTTAAGTTATCATAGTTCTACAATAAGGAAGTAAAACCATTTCATCCCATATACTCAGACCCAGGGACATCGTAAACCTAGCTCAAGGATTAGCAGGGACATTACCTCTGGTTGTTTGTTATCTGGTTGTTCTTCATAGGGACATTGAAGTCCACTCTGAAAAAGAAACAAAGTGTTGGGTTCAGAGCCATGATCAATTTTCCATTCCCCCAAAGATTAGGAGAGGGACTTTTAGTGAACCAGTTAAATAAGTTGAAGTTCAAAAGTCACCTTAAAAATAATCAGCAGTATCAGAAGATGGTGATTAGCCATGGGGACGAGGGTAGGAGTAGTGACTGGGATAGGACACCAGAGGGAGCTTCAGGGGTTCTGGTAATGTTCTCTTTCTTGACCTGGGTGACAAATGTGCTCCTTTAGTGATCGCTCTCTGAAGCTTATGATTTGTGCCCTTTTAGGTACGTATCTCATACTTTTTAAAAGAGAAATTTTAAAAAATAAAAAACAACTTAAATCACAGGAACTAGCCCTGAAGACCAGGGAAGCTAAAGCCAGTACCATCTAAAAAGATTTCTATGTGGGCCCAGCATGATAGTATCCAATAACAGTGGCAGCTGGAGGAGTGAAGGGTTATAGGGAACACGTCTGGATTTTGATTCCTTTGATAGTATTTCTGGGTTCTAAGGAAGCAAACATTATTCAAAAGAAAAAAATTAATTGGAACAATAAAACATGTCAAGAGAATATCATTCTTTTGGGAGAAAGGCTGGGACCTCGGGACCAGAAAGAAACCCAGTATTCAAGACCAAGTTCAAACAGTATCCTTCAAGCAAAACACAGACAATAACAAAAAGATAGCCTCTTTCTAAAAGCCTGAGAGGACACTTTGCTGTACACCTGAAACTAACACAACATTGTAAATCAACTATACTTCAATAAATTTTTTTTTTAGTTAAAGAAAATAAAAGCCTTAGAGGAGAGGATGGAACATGTGACCCTGCCCACCTGACAAACTGGCAATTAGAAAAGAAGTGATCCAGATAGCACAAGCAGGAAATTCCCTGGCGATCCAGTGGTTAGGATCCACTGGTTAGGACTGCTGGGGGCCAGGTTCAATCCCTGGTCGGGATCCCACAAGCCACATGGCACAGCACACAGCCGGGGGTGGGGGGTGGGGGGGGAGTTGGGGGTGTGGGTAGCAATTTACTGCAGTCTTCTTTCTTACCCAACAGATTGCTGCTTTACCATTTTTAAGAACTGATCATTCCTTCCCCCTTCTTGCGAACTCCTTAGAACCTTGGGCTACTTCAATCTGACTGAAAACAACGATGTGTGATAGCTATCTGTAAGGTCTAAGTTTTGCCTGCCAAGATCCTTTTTAAGTGATTTTTTTCTCATCTCTAGAATGGGGATGATACTACTATCTACTTCACAGTTATTGTGAGAATTAAATGTGTTACCGATTTGGAAAGTGCTTTGGAGAGTAACTGATACACAGTAAGTGCCATAAAAGTGGTAGCTATTGGGCTTCCCTGGTGGCGCAGTGGTTGAGAGTCTGCCTGCCGATAAGGGGGACATGGGTTCGTGCCCCAGTCCGGGAGGATCCCACATGCCGCGGAGCGGCTGGGCCCGTGAGCCATGGCCGCTGACCCTGCGCATCCGGAGCCTGTGCTCTGCAACGGGAGAGGCCACAGCAGTGAGAGGCCCGCGTACCGCAAAAAAAAAAAAAAGTGGTAGCTATTATTATACATGCTAAGGCTTCTCCAAAACGTGATTCTGTGATCTAAAAGGCAGATCAACCGTTACTAAAAACAGCTAGCAACACGCACTAAGGGACTACTGTGAAGGTATGACCTAGTCAAAAAGACTGCTGCCATGTTTGACCACAAAGCTCCATCACTAGGCCTTCCTCTCTAAGGCTGAGGCTTGGCAGACAATTACAAAATCCTAGATCTACTAAGAAGACCACCAATTTCCTATGTCCCCTAGGTCTGTAGTCTAGTTCACTGAAGAACAGCTTTTCCAAAGGTGAGTTGAAGGACTAATTCTATATTCAAACATTTTAATTAAAATCTTAAAAAAAATAAAGGCAGTATGCCTCTAAAGAAAGAAATACAGTCTACTTAATTTCAGGCTACTCGATTCTGATTCTAAGCATCTTCTTTAAATATCCTGAACGAGGCCCCTGCCAGCCTTAAAGTGCATTCCAAAGAGGACAGAGTATCCCATTACCAAGAGTCATTTTCTCCCACCCCCTGCAGCCTCCCAGAAGGCCCACATTCAAAAGGGCTATGGGACTTCCCTGGTGGTCCAGTGGCTAAGACTCCGCACTCCCAATGCAGGGGGCTAGGGTTCATCCCTGGTCAGGGAACTAGATCCCACATGCCGCAACTAAGAGTTTGCATGCCACAACTAAGACCCGGCACAGCCAAATAAATACATAAACAAAAGGACTAATGGCAAGGGGCTGAGCATAAGCCACCTTTGCAGTGCTGCTCCCTACCCCCAAGCCCTGACAGAGAAGCTCTTTGGAAACATTCAAGAATCTCTCTCATCTATCCACGCTGCCATGGCATAGCTTACTGATGAGAATTGGACTTGTACTCTCTTCTCATTGTTTGTGGAATATCTTCCCTCATCATCTCCTAGACTCTCAACAACAGGTCTGCTTTTAGCTTCTCCTAAGGACTCCACCACTGAAACTGCTCTGACCTACACATTCCACTTGTTCTGTGTAAAATCTGCACCCCTTCCTTTTCCACTTCCCTTAAACAATCCCGAGCTTAGCCTCAGGCACAAAGTCAGATATCACTACACACCAATCATAATGGCTGAAATTTAAAAAATGACATCAAACGCTAGTGAGGATGCAGAGCCATTGAGCACTCATATACTGCTGGTAGGAATGTAAAATGATGCGGCTGCTTTGGAGAACAGTCTGGGAATTCCTCAAAAGGCTAAGCATATGACCCAGCAATTCCACTCCTAGATGTTTACCCAAAAGAAATGACAGCATATGTCCATACCAAGACTAGTGCACAAACGTTCAATATTCACAGAAGCTTTATTTGAAATAACCCCAAACTGGAAACAACCCAGATGTCCTTCAAACTGTGGACCATCCATACCACAGACTACTACTCAGCGATACAAGGAATGAACTATTGATACATGCAACAACACGGATAAATCTCGAGGGCATTATGCTGGGTGAAAAAATGCCATCCCAAAGGGTTATATACTGTGTGATTCCACTTATATAACATTTTTGAAATAACAAAATTTTACAAATGGAGGAGAGATTAGTAGTTACCAGGGGTTTAGGAATGGAAGGAGAGGGGCCACGACTCTAAAGGAGTAGCATGAGGGAGATCTTGGCAGTGCTCAAACAAAACTAGTTTTGTATCTTGATTGTGGTGGGAGTTACACAAATCTACACATGTGATAAAACAGCAAAGAATTATATACTTTATTCCAATATCAACTTCCTTCCTACTCTTGATATTGTACTATAATTATGTAAGATGTATCCAATGAGGGAAACTGGGTGAACACAGGACCTCTCTATACTATCTTTGCAACCTCCTGTGAATGTACATAATTATTTCAAAATGAATCTTAAAAATATTAATTTAGTTGTAATAAAGATATCAAGACTCTATCACCTGAAATCGCAGGAGTCCAGGCCCAGTTCCATTAAAAGCTCTCAGAAGAACCATTCCCACCCTTGCTTTACTGCCCCTGACTAGAAAATTGGGGTATTACGGCTCCCTTAGAGACTTTTTTTTCCTCCCTTGCTCTCAGTTTTTCCTCCGTTTCTTCTTCCACTACACCAAGGCTGTTGCTTAACAAGTTACAACAGGTTAGGGAAAAAACAGTGAGGTTTAAAAAAATAGGGGGAGGGAGAGAGGTGGGGGAGAGCAAGCAAAAGGGAAGCACTTCACAAGTCGGCAAAGGAGTAAGACTGGCAACCTATGAGAAGAAAAAAGGAAATGACATTGCAAAATTAAACAGGAAATTTACTCAAAGGGCTATAAAGTCAAATGGAGTCCTAAAAAACTGAGGTAGAACCTGGTAATTAGCCAGAGATTTCTGGCTATCTGAAGTTCCCTCAACAAATCAGTCAATTTCCCTTGGCATTCAAAGCAGGGGCCCGAAGACTCTACAAACATCACAGCTCCCTTTTGCAAGATAAAGAGAGGAGGCAAGTGAAGCAGCCACTACTCCGGAGGCCCCACTTCCAGAGCACTGCCAGCAAGCACCACATAAAGGCAATTGAGACAAAAAGAAATTTGAGCTGATGAGGCATGGCTGCCTCTGTTCTAGAGCTACATTAATAATCTGAGAAAAAAGCAACTTCCTGTTCTCAGGCCAAATAAGTTCTATCCAGATTACAGGGAAAAATTATTGACTGCAACCTTCAGCGGACAAAGGTCTATTTTAACCTGTCCCTATTCACTATGTCCAAGAATTTAGAGAATCTGGTTGGTAACCAAGGAGACCCAAATTCTAGTCCTGGCTCTACCACCAACTTGCTAGTTCAGTGACCTTGGACAGGTCATTTTCCATCAGCAAAACAGGACTAGTCAATCATTTCAAGGCTCAGGGTTAATCTGTATTAAATGAAACTTTGAGCCCTTGGGCAGAAACATATTTCATATTAGGTCCATAGGGAGAAAAGATAAGCACCTCCTCTAGTCTCACTCCCAGCCAGCCCAGATAATTCCTCAAGCCAGTTTCCCTGGGAAGAGAGGAGATAAAGCCCAAGACTGCAATTGTAGGAAGGTAGCCAAGATGATGCCCCACCTCTTGTCTTTCAGCTGGTGCCTACATCTGGAAAGGTCAGCCTTGAGCACAGTGGAGATGGAAGGAAATCACTAAAATCTAAGATCTAGTTGCATGCCAATGTCCACTTGTCCTGTTTTTCATAGGGTCTATCCCCCTTCCTTAAGAGCATCTGAGGGGTAGATAGGGCCCTTATCTAATACTAGGATGGCTATGATTCCTACTTTGTCCAGATTGCAAAGGACTAGGTGATTTAGCAAAAGGGGGACACCAGGTGTTCTTCATGGCCATAAGCCATTGAGTTCTTCTAATTATTTCCATAGCAGGGCAGAGAAGGCCAATTGCAAACTAATAGTGGCCATAATGAAATAAGAGGGAAGGGGAAAGCTACATGAACTTTTAGGGTGTCCATACAGTTCACTAATTCACAGTGCCTACCTTCGTTTAAGCCTTAGGTAAAGGGAGATCCCCTACTGCTTTCTGCATCCATTAATATCCAAAAGTTGCCCTCTCTTGAACCAGCCCAAATTGGGAAAGGGGCTGGATCACATCATGCACATGCCTGCCCATCAATCAACCACTTCCCTAAAAGGACAAGACTACACAACGCTATCAGTTCAAGCCCTTATGGCCTTATGGCCTTATGGCCCCCACAAAAGCGCCACCCTTGGATCCTGTCAAGGTCAAGTCCATCAGTTACATACCTAACTGAATTCCTGCACTTAGCTCCTGGCATGCACGAATGTACATGTTACGAAAAGGATAAATGTAAAAGCTCCACACATTATACTAGTTAACTCTGGCAAACAAGGGAAAAGCCATGTTGGTAAGTGACCAGGAATCCACATGTTTGGAGTAAAAGACCCCAAAGCGCATGGGGAGCCTTCCCCACTTCTAATATCCTGCTTCTCTAGCCACCTGTGGGGGTGAGGTTAGAGAACAGCAAGAATGAGCAGCCACACCCTGCTCTAGCATTACCCAGTATGTGGCATAAACCTGGTGCAAAACCCATGGCCTGTAGTCCAAAGACACGTAGAGCGGCAGCGGCCTGTTACATAAGCCCTGCAGGGCCTCCTTCGGTGCGCCCACCCCACCTCTCCCTCCCACCCCCAACGCTTTAGTGGGTTCTACTCCTGAACAATGAAATCAACATTCTCTGGGAAAGATGTCCTTTTGTGCAGGGCCGTTTCTGATTTGTCTGGGACGGTCTACGGTGGTGGGGGAAGGGAAACTAACCAAATGGCCTTTCAAGGTCCCTTCCCTGGGGGTCTAGGGATCTGCAGGCTAAGCATCACATCGCACCTCGCCAACTGGGAACTGGAGGGGATAGAACTGCCTTTCAGAAATAAGAGAAGAGAGCAAAATGGATCCCTGCAATCTGAGCCCTTCCTGGGTGGATCCAACCCGCAAAGGGCAACTTCGGCTCACTTTTTGGGTTAGGGAAAATGAGGTTAGAAACCGTTAAATCCGGGCAAAGCTTCAGCCACAGTGGTGGGCAGCCCAGTCCTGCAGGGCTAGGACCCATGGGGCCGAGACGAGAACTAAAGTTCACTTTGGGCAAGAGGGAAAGCAAGTCGGCCCCGGCCGAAGAGGCTGCGGCAGAGTCCCGAGGATTACCTCATGATGACCCGCTTCCCCTTCACGTCCATCTTGTCCAGAGTCAGCTTGTTAGAGAGCGACATCTTGGCAATTCAGCGGCAGCGAGAGGCCGGGGGAAGAGACTGTTAAGCGACAGCGGCTAGACTGCAGCCGACTCGCGCTCGGAACGCGTGGAAAATGCCGAGCGCCTAGCGGGCTCGATCACCCCGCCTACAACCTCTCCCCGCCCCTTTCCGGACGCCGCACCCTGCTCGCCAGCCACTCGGGCAGCTATAGGACGCGGCCCGAAGGCGCCTGCGCGCTGCTATTGCTCCAAGGCGCTGTCAGTCTGCGAGGGCGCTGGTGGGACGTGCTGCTGCCCTCTGTCACGTCCGGCACGCAGCGAGCCGCTGAGAACCTTCGTGACCAGAGGCGGGCGGCTGTGCCGCCGGGCCGGCAGGTGGAGGAAAAGGGAGAGCTTGGCGCCGAGGGGCAGACGTGGAGAGTCTGAGGCCCAAGGCCGCCGTCTCGGTCCCTGCGGCCGCGCCCAGAGCAGCTGCAGCGCCACGCAAACCCACGACAGCCTGGGGAAAAGCGCCACGCCGCACGCACCCCATGGAATTGCCCGCAGCCGTATCAGGATAGATGCAAATGGCAGCTCCTTTTGGAAAATTTCTGTTTTCCTGGCTCCCCCAAATGGAATTCTCCGTAAGACTGCTAAGGGGCCTTTAAGAATTGAGACCTCTCAGAAGTTGGGAAAGGCCCTGGTTCCCCCTGTTCCCCCCCCCCCACCTTTTTTGTAATAAGTACAATGTAATTGTTTGGTTACGACATGAAGCTAATGGCAAACGCTTAGAGCATTTTTCATATATTAACTCACGTTGCTCACAAAACTCGCAATCCTCACTTTACAGATGAATTAACTCATCTACAAAGAGGTTTAGTGACTTGCTTAGGGTTTCAGATCTTGTAAATGGTGGATTCAAACCTAGGCAGTTAAGATGTAGAGTCCATACACTTACTTAACTATAGTATAGTACAGACAACCATTGCTCAGAACTAGGCACTCGGGTCCAACATGCTTACAGAGTTGGCTGGAATGAAGTAATTTGAGTCAGAAACAAAAATTTCCCACATGGCACTCAAGGTCCAGGTAAGATGTAGGAAATATTAATTCATAGTGCATTGGTATTGAGACACAAGTTCAAAGTTATGAGATAAGCATTGGTGTCTTTTAATCCTGTCAGTGTATATTTGGGAAATCTCCATGGAGTTACTTCCAACTGAGTCTGCATTTGAGGCCCAGATGGGCCTTCTGGCCTCCCGGTGATCAGCTCTGCATATATTTAGCGCTTATTTCACTCCACCTGGGTTACTGTGGTAGTGGGAAGCAATTCCTTTTGGATAAGATAGAATAGCAACCAAGGTTGTCAGCAAAGAAAGCAAAACAAGCATACAATCTGACACACTGAATTTAATAATACTTCCCAATTATTGAGCGCTTGCTGTATGCCAGACACTGTGCTAAGGACTGAACATACATGACTCATTTACGACTCACAAAAGCTTTGAAGTAGGTACTCTTATTATCTTTATTTTACAGATGAGAACCTGGAAGCTCAAAAATAACAGAAAACTTTATCTACTACAGATCTGAAGCAGCATCAGAGATGAAAAGTTCCTAAAATGGGAAAGTGCCTGAGACAATATAAAAAGTCCAGTGTTGCTGGAAAATAGAGTGGAAGGAAGAGAGTTCTAAAATTATACTGGTGAGGCAAGGTAAGGAGAGACCAGATCCTGTGGGCTTATAACCATGGTAAAGATGTGATTTTTATCCTAAGAGCTATGAGAAGCCATTTGTTGCAGTCACTGTTACCTTGTATTCATGATATATAAAGAACTCTCAAAACTCAATGGTAAGAAAACAAACTCAATTTTTAAAAAATGGTCACAGGACTTAGACACTTCCCTAAAGAGAATATACAGGTGACAAATAAGCACATGATAAAATGTTTAATACCATTTGATATTAGGGAAATGCAAATTAAAACCACTATGAGGATGTATATGTATAACTGATTCACTTTGTTATAAAGCAGAAACTAACACACCATTGTAAAGCAATTATACTCCAATAAAGATGTTTAAAAAATAAATAATAAATAAAAATTTAAAAAAACACTATGAGGGGCTTCCCTGGTGGCGCAGTGGTTAAGAATCCACCTGCCAATACAGCAGACACGGGTTCAAGCCCTGGTCCGGGAAGATCCCACATGCCATGGAGCAACTAAGCCCATGTGCCACAACTACTAAGCCTGCACTCTAGAGCCCACATGCCACAACTACTGAGCCTGCACACCACAACTACTGAAGCCCGTGTGCCTAGAGCCCGTGCTCCACAAGACAAGCCACCGCAATGAGAAGCCCGCGCACCACACCAAAGAGCAGCCCCCGCTCGCCGCAACTAGAAGAAAGTCCGTGCACAGCAACCAAGACCCAACGCGGCCAAAAGTAAATAAATTAAATTAAATTAACATTTAAAAAAGAAACCCACAATGAGATGCAACTTTATATCAATTAAGATGGCTAAAATAAATATAAAAATAATAATACCAAGTGTTAACAAGGATGCAGAACTCTGCACTGGAACTCTCTTACATTGCTGATAGAAGTGCAAAATGGTACAGCCACTCTGGAAAACAGCTTGGCAGTTTCCTATAAAATTAAACCTATACCTAGCATATGACCCAGCAATTCCCCCACCCAGGTATTCACCCTAGAGAAATGAAGGTTTATGTTCACACAAAAACCTGTACATACATGTTTATAGCAGCACAATTCATAATTGCTCAGAATTGAAAACAATGCAGAAGTCCTTGAATGGATGAGCAAACTGAAGTATGTTCATACAATGAAATACTGTTCAGCAATACAAAGGAATGAACTATTAATACAAGCAACAACTTGCATGAACCTCAAGGGTATCATGCTGAATGAAATAAGGCACACTCATGAGTTTCATGGTGTATAAGATTCCAAATGTATGACAGTCTGGAAAAGGCAAAGCTAGAGGCATGGAGATCAGATCATTGGTTGCCAAGGACTAGGAGCCGGTGGAATATGTGACTAGAAAGGAGATGCGTGAGGAAGATTTTTGTGGCAATTGAACTATTCTGTATTCTGAGTGTGATAGGGGTTGCATGAATCTATACCTGTATTAAAACTCATAGCACTGACCCCCAAATAAAATAAGTGGAAAAAAAGAAAAAGCTCTACAGGCCAATATTGCATAACTCAAACAGAACATCTATCAGCTAGATTCAGCCCATGAGCTATGAGGTTTTAACCTCTGCTCTTTAGTTTGTAGTACTCATATTAAAATAGAGCACCTCAAAATAATCTATGGTGTTAGAAGTCAGGATAGTGGTTTCCTTTGGGGAAGAAGAGTGGGTAGTGACTGACGATCCATATGAGGGCTTCTAGGGTGCTGATAATGTTCTATGTCTTAATCTGGATGGGTTAGGGTAACAACCATCTAGTTTGTCCAGAACAGAGGAGTTTCCCAAGATGCAAGTCTTCCAGTGCTAAAACCGGGACACCCCTAGGGAAGTTGGAACAGTTGGTCACTCTACCAGTTATATGGGTATGTTAACCTTGTGAAAATTCATTGAGCTGTATAGTTGTGATTCATGCACTTTTCTACATGTGTGTTATAAAAAACTTTGCCTTTAACTGGGCACAGATGAGGTCTGGTTAGCACAGGGTACACTAGAACTGTTATTTACAATAACGTAGACTTCTATTAACTCAACTTAAGGTTGCATTATCATTTTTCTCAGTCATGCCATAGAGCTAAAGCTGTGGTAAATTAAACCTCTCAGATATTTTTCACATGAACTGCTTTTAGGACATGGCAACCCTTTGCATCATTTATACAAGTAATTTCTAAACTTAGAGAGAGGACTTTAGATTTTTTCCCCCTATTAAAGTTCATCCTGGGACTTCCCTGGTTGTCCTGTGGGTAAGACTCTGCACTCCCAATGCAGGGGACCTGGGTTCAATCCCTGGTCGGGGAACTAGATCCCGCATGCATGCTGCAACTAAGAGTTCGCATGCCACAACTAAAGAAGTCTGCATGCCATAACTAAAGATCCTGCATGCCACAACTAAGACCATGTGCAGTCAAAATAAATAAATAAATATTTTAAAAATTCAGGGGCTTCCCTGGTGGCACAGTGGTTGAGAATCCGCCCGCCAATGCAGGGGACACGGGTTCGATCCCTGGTCTGGGAAGATCCCACATGCCGCGGAGGAACTAAGCCCGTGCACTACAACTACTGAGCCTGTGCTCTAGAGCCCGTGAGCCACAACTACTGAGCCCGCGCACCTAGAGCCCCTGCTCCACAACAAGAGAAGCCACCGCAATGAGAAGCCTGTGCACTGCAACGAAGAGTAGCCCCCACTCACCACAACTAGAGAAAGCCCGCACGCAGCAATGAAGACCCAATGCAGCCAAAAATAAATTAATTCATTAAAAAAAATTCGAAAGCAGCAGTGGAATTAAATTGTCGGAAAAAAATAAAGTTCAACCTGCTTTTGCTCTTATTCTATTATATTTTACTGAAATATATGTTTGACTTTGGGGATTTAATGTGTTAGCCTGGCCCCGCATGATATTTTGCATGCTATTTAAAGGCATGAAAGAGCTCTCATCCACCAAATTCTATCCCCTTCACCCACCCTTGACATTATATATCAAAACCACCACTTTTTTCTGAGTAGCCCCTCCCTCATTGACTCACCTGCCAATACAGTTCCGAGCCCTTAGAACACTTTTGTTGTTATAAATTCAACTAAATTTTATTCATAGTAGCTGGGAAATATATGTACTAATTAAGGAGATTTTATGGTTAACCAAGTGTAATGGCAATGTGACATTTCACTCAGAACCCCCTCTTCAGAACTAAGGCACTCATTTCTAGCTGCTGGGAATATTGGTTGCTGACTGCTCACACTGAGTACCTCCTCAGAAATTGTCCTGTGTTGAAGGGAGCTGCCTTGCCTAAGGTCATGCCCCCTTCTCAGGGGCAGCCTACATGCAGTGATTGCTCAATGAAGGTCACAAAGGCCTAGTTTCTTTGCTTCATTTCAGGACATTTCTGAAGGACCATCTCAGTCTGTGAGATTGGTTGCGACCTCTTTGCAGCTTCTCCCTCTATCCAATCCTGATTTCCTTACTCCTTTACAGGTGTTGTTCCCAAAAGCAGCCCCCAATAATCCACCTGCACACAAACCTCAAACTCAGAGTCTGTTTCCCAGGGAACCTTGGGAAAAATTCAAAGATGACTCCCATGATCTTCACCTTCTGGTATTCACATCTTTGTATGACCCTCTCCCCTTGAGTGAGTGGGGCCTGCGACTTGCTTCTAACTGATGGAATATGATGAGGATGATGGCATGTCACTCCTATGATTAGATTACAATGTAGATATAAGACTCCCTCTTGCTGGCATGCACTAAAGAGACTCCCTTGCTGGCTTTGAAATAAACTGCCATATTGTGAAAGGGACTATGGAGAGGGCCACATGGAAAGGAACAATGGGTGGCCTCTAGGAGCTGAGAGCAGCCGTTGGTAAATAGCTAGCAAGAAAACAAGAACCTCAGTCCTACAGCTGTAAGGAGATGAAGTCTGCCAACATTCTGAGAAAAGTGGATCTTTCCTTGGCTGAACCTCTGATGAGACTGTCACCCTGGCCAACACCTAGATTGTAGTCTGGTGAGACCTTGAGCAGATTACCCAGCCAAGATGAGCCCAGGCTCCTGACTTACAGAAACTGTGAGAAAATAAATGGGTGTTGCTTTAAACTGTTGAATTTGTTACACAGCAATAGAAAACTAATATACCAACCTATGACACCAAGAGCTAATACATACACTTGTAGAAAGAGTCAAGGAAGACTGGAGAATGAGAAGCCTTCATGGTGTACAACATTTGATTTTGAAATTATATCAAACTGTTCTTAGAGATATCTCAAGTTGTAGAGAAAATCTTTTGATGGGGATTCTATTTTTAATTAGGTAACTTGATATTCTGCTCCAGAATGGAATGAAGTTGACACATCCTAAAATTTTGCAGTATCTAAATTTGTCAAAACAGTCAAAGGAATTAAAAGTAGAGATAGGGCTTCCCTGGTGGCGCAGTGGTTGAGAGTTCGCCTGCCGATGCAGGGGACACGGGTTCATGCCCTGGTCCGGGAAGGTCCCACATGCCATGGAGTGGCTGAGCCCGTGAGCCATGGCCGCTGGGCCTGTGCGTCCAGAGCCTGTGCTCCACAACGGGAGAGGCCACAGCAGTGAGAGGCCCGTGTACTGCAAAAAAAAAAAAAAAAAAAAA
>NW_020838036.1:3328527-3422776 GCF_003676395.1 Aethalodelphis obliquidens | reverse complement strand
AAAAAAAAAAAAAAAAAAAAAAAAAAAAAAAAAAAAAAAAAAAGTAGAGATAACTTAATGGACAACATTTTGTCTTATAAAAATGTTAGTCAAGGAGAGGTACTCTGAGTGGAGGCAAAAAGACAGAACCTGTGAATATATTTGAGCTGAAGTATATATACTTTCTAATAAAAATATTAGTATTGAGAATGTTTTCCATTTAGTAGAATTTTTTTCTTCTCCTGTAGAGGGTGTTTTCTCAGTTAAAAACATTGTGATGAGAAGAATCAATTGAAGATGTTTGCAATTTCAAATTTATTAACCATAAAATGCAACTGTGAAACAAATTGCAGGCAATTTTATGAAAAGATTTAAAACATTACGACCATACTGGAAAAAAATACGTTTTCAGAAAAATATTGGTAACGTGCTGTTAGAGACAGGTGTGGCTAAGAAACTGATTAAGGTATGTGAATATATACCAAAAAATTCTGCTTGTGTTATTTTTTAATGTTCAGATAATCAATATAAGTGTTTTTTGCTTTAATGTACAGTGATATATGTTGTTTTTATTTTTAGAAAGAATTTTATTTTTGAAATTAGTTTTAAACAGAACTGTTTTATAGCCTACCAATATAATAAAGCCAATTTGTTGATCAGTAGGTAAATATTTCATATATACTGAATTGCTTTAGTGCCTCCTTTCACTCTCTAAAGCATTCCAGTTTAGTTAATATGGTCTCCCTAAGGCTTTAGGATCTTTTCTTTTTGGCTTTATCCCTATCCTTTAGCTTAGCAGTCTCTATAACCCAGATCTCATTTCATATGCAAACTTCATCTTCTTCAAATGTAAAAGGTCACTTATTTGGGCCGCTTAAGCTATCCATTCTTTATCACATTCAAGTGGGATAACAAGGAAAGGGATGTAGGAAGTTCAGAGGTATAAACAGGTTCTTGTTTTTGTTCTCTGGGAGGCTTTTTTTTGCCAATTAATTCATTAACAAGCCCCAAGAGTTGCCTCAGAAAAAGATTGATATCTCCAAGGACATGTGAGTAAAGCAATGAGAAAAGAACAAGTAAAAGGAAAAAAAAACCCACACACATATGAGAACACATACAGAGAGAGAGAGACAGAGAGAGAGACAGAGACAGAGAGAGAGGAGCTCTAACAAACAATAAATATGATTCTGAGGGGAAAAAACACCAAAATTGTGAGGGCAGGAAGGTAAAGCCTATATGAACCCTAGACACCTTTGCATTAGTCCCCTGGAGAGAAGAGTTTATGCCATTCTTCAGGTTACAGTGCCTCACTGTTGCAGGGAGGGGGACCCCTTCCAGGGCCCAAGAGTGAGCTCTTGTCTAACACTTGGAAATGAATTGTCCAAGGCGGCACATGCTGACCATGCAAGAGACTTTATTGGGTAGGGGCACCCGGGCGGAGAGCAGCAGGGTAAGGGAACCCAGGAGGACTGCTCTGCCATGTGGCTCACAGTCTCGGGTTTTATGGTAATGGGATTAGTTTCTGGATTGTCTCTGGCCAATTGTTCTGACTCAGGGTCCTTCCTGGTAGTGCGCGCATCACTCAGCCAAGATGGATTCCAGCGAGGAGGATTCTGGGAGGTTGGTAGGACATATGGACTGGCGTCTCCTTTTGACCTTTCCCGAATTCTTCTGGTTGGTGGTGGCTTGTTAGTTCCGTGTTCCTTATCAGGACCTCCTGTCATAAAATAACTCATGCAAATGGTTAGTGTGGTGCTGGCCAGTTTCATTCAGTGCTTCCCCTAACACCAGTACCTTCAACATTGGAGTCCTTTGCATCAGGCCACCATTGTAGTAAAGACCATTTCCCCCTATTATCTAATAGAACTCCTAAGTTGTAGCCAGGTAGATGGCTATCCAGCAAGAGACTACATTTCCCCATCTCCCTTGTGGCTTGGAGTGGCCAAGTGACCAAGTTCTGGAAATCATTGTGAGTCATTTCCACATTGTGACACTGAAAGGGAAAGTTCATGCTTTCCTTTGGCCCTTTTCCCCATCTGCAGGCTAAGAGATGCCAAAAGATTAAGCAGCCACCTTGGACCCAGACATGGCAGAGCTTCTTTACCAGCCCTGGACCACTTACCTCTACTCTGTTAACCTAAAAGAGAAACCAACTTCTATCTTGTTAAACTACTTGTGTACAATCTTGGGTCTTTTTCTTATAGTACCTGCACCCTCCTTAATAAAACCATGCAGAGCTAAACTTGCAAAATTTTAGAAGTACACACCGAGTCACTGGAACATGAGTAGACAGACCAATGGGACAAAAGAGAAAGTCCATCATAGAACCAAATACATACAGAAAATTAGTACAAAATCAAATCAGTGGGGTAAAGATGGACTTTATTTTTTACATGAATAGTGTTGACACAACCAGGTATCTATACTATAGAAAAAGATAAAGTTCCATCTCTTCCTCACACCATACAGCAGGTTAAAACTCTAAGTGGAATGAAGATTTAATGAATTTACCCTTTGAGCCAACATTTTCATTTCTGCAAATTTATTCACGATAAGGACATATCTGCACTTTATGGATAATGTATGTACATTTTCTCATTGTTTGTAATAGCAAAAGACAGGAAAAAAACTTGTGTCTACCAATAAGGGATTAGATTTTTTAAACTATAGTATATAATTGAATGTTATACTATATGAAGTTGTAAGAAAGAATGAGAAAGCTCTGTATTTTCAGGATGTACTTAGGTGAAGAAAGCCAGATGCAAAATAGTGTATAAGTACTATGCTACCTTTTGTATAAGAAAGGGGAGAAATAAAATATATATTTATTTTTGCTTGTATCTGTATAAAGAAACACTGAAAGGATATATCAGAAACTAATAAAATGGTTAGCTATGAGAGTGGAAAGAGTGGGGTAGATGGGGACAGGAATGGGTATGGGAGTTCTAAATCTAAGTATTATGTAAGTAATAATTATTACTATTAAGTATTAATAGACAGTGCGCAGGCGCGGCGGCGCGCCTCTGCGGGGCGCTGGGCTCACTGCGCACGCGCGGCCATCAGCTTGGTCCCAGGTGGAGCTGTTTTAGCCGAGCTGGCGCCGCCGTGAGCCTCCGAGATGAGCGCGGCAGAGGCTGACTGCTGGGCTTGGCTGCTGGTGCTCAGCTTCGTGTTTGGGTGCAATGTAGTCAGGATCCTCCTCCCGTCCTTCTCCTCCTTCACGTCCAGGGTGCTGCAGAAGGACGTGGAGCAGGAGTCTCAGATGCGAGCAGAGATCCAGGGTATGAAGCAGGAGCTCTCCACCGTCAACGTGATGGACGAGTTTGCCAGATACGCCAGGCTGGAGAGAAAGATCAACAAGATGACTGATAAGCTCAAAACTCACGTGAAAGCACGGACAGCTCAGTTGCCTAAGATAAAATGGGTTATAAGTGTTGCTTTCTACATATTGCAAGCTGCCCTGATGGTCACACTCATTTGGACATACTACTCTGTCCCTGTGACCGTGGTGCCGAGTAGATGGATAACTCCACTAGAACGCCTGGTAGCATTTCCCACTGGAGTAGCAGGGCTTGCAGCAAAGGAACTGACGCCTAGAGAACTTACGTGTCCAGTGTCACCGAAATGTGAAGTAGCAGGGCTACAGTTCAACCCAAGCCTGCCTCAGTAATCCAAGCCCAATACCTGGGGTCTGATACCCCATTTATTGAAACACCACCTCTGGTTCCCAAATTCTGTGACTCCTTTTCAATTCACACTATGCTTAGCCCCTCTGCAGCATTTCCTGCTATCGGCCATTCTTTCACTTCTGAAAGAATTTCTTTTGGGTTTTAAAATTAGTACATGTCATCGTAGAATGATTAGAAATATAAGAAAAAACTTTTAAAAAGACTCAGTAGCTATGGATAACCCCTCTTAACATTGTGGTATATTTTTTCCAGTCTTTTTTTCTATTTATTTTTGTATGGTTAAGGTTATCTGGCACATACAATTTTTTACCCCTCTTATTATGTAAGCATTTTCCCATATCAATAAATTTCTTCAGATAGGAGACTGACGTGCTGCTGGCTGTGCTGAGAGGGCAGCTTAATAAGTTTCTTTATTAAGGAAAATATATATATATATTTGTATTTGTTTAAGGTCAGGAAGTACTTGGTTAACTCTATCACTATTGCTTATTCTGAGGTATCTCCATATTTTAAAATATCAGTATAAGAACATTTTTCTATATTGACCTTTAATTGGATTTCCACCATGAATTGACTTTAAATACTTTAGATTGATGAACAAAAAAGTTCTGTTAAGAAGTCTCTTCTGTATCAGTGCTAAAATCCAAGTACCATGAGCTCCAAGACCAGTGGCAGTGCTGGCACTCTATTTGGTTCTGTCAAAGTCCCTTACATCCTTTAGGACCAAGCCCATTCACCCATATTTGTTCAACTTATAGCTGCAGTTCCTGTAGTAATTCAGCATGTATCACAGATACACTGTATACATCTACAAATTTTTAAGCCTAACTGCTTGGGAACAAAAGTTGAAATAAACATAGAGGGAAAAATATTTAGCTTCAGGAGGCAAGATTTTACTGAGCTAGATGAATACAAAAATAAACGATATGATGTTTGTGCTTTTTTATAAATAACTTTATTTTATTTTATTTACTTACTTTTGGCTGCATCGGGTCTTTGTTGCTGCACGCGGGCTTTCTCTAGTTGCAGCAAGTGGGGGCTACTCTTCGTTGCATGCTTCTCACTGCGGTGGCTTCTCGTTGCGGAGCACGGGCTCTAGGCGTGCGGGCTTCAGTAGTTGTGGCTCGCGGGCTCTAGAGCGCAGGCTCAGTAGTCATGGTGCACAGACTTAGTTGCTCCACGTCATGTGGGATCTTCCTGGACCAGGGCTTAAACCCATGTCCCCTGCATTGGCAGGTGGATTCTCAACCACTGTACCACCAGGGCAGTCCCTGTTTGTGCTTTTTAAGAGGTGGTTATGTCACCTAAATATTTATGCACAATTTCTGAGAGTTCAATATGTATATATACATATAAAGAGGTGACATATACATATTTTTTTAAATCTTGAATCAATTTAGTATTAATATTTGTGTAAAGTATGTATGTATGTATTCATAATTCCTACTTATTTTGCTCAACATCTCACATAAAAGCATTTTTCATGTTATGGTATACTTTTCATAAACATACTTTTATGACTATAAAATATTTCATCATATAGATGAACCATAATTCACTCAACTATTACTTTCTAAAGGTAGACATTTGAGTTGTTTACAAACACTCAAGAGCACCATAAAAAAAGGACATAAGGAATGTCTTTGTGCATAAATCTTCCTGTATTCTGATCATTTCCTTAAAATAGAGTTCTAGACTTCTTAGAATTACTGGATGGAGGTACATGATATATATGTAGAATTGTTCTCCAAAAGGATTTTACCAACTCCACCAGTTTCACCAGCAGTGTTTGAGAGTGCTCATTTCCTTATACATATAGAGGATTTTAAGGGTTAGGACCACTCACATTCAGTTTATTAAAAACAAACAAAAGTTAAATCTTAGCTCACCACCCCTTTCTTGCCCTTTCTATACTCTCTCCTCCACACCATGTGCCCAGAGTCCTCTGTGCTGCTTCCCAGCCACCCAGGGTCTCTCACTGAGCTGTCCCACCCAAGCTGGCCTTCCCTAGAAAAGTTGACACTCTAGATTTTTCCCTCCTTATCTCATCCCCACACCCAAATTCAAAACTTTATATCCTGCATCCTATCCTCTTGGCCTGCCCTGGCCAGCAGATCAATCTTTTTTTTTTTTTAATAATTTTGTTTTTATTAAACCAAAGAAACGTTGGGTCTTCGTTGCTGCGCGTGGGCTTTCTCTAGTTGTGGCGAGCAGGGGCTTCTCTTGTTGCAGAGCACGAGCTCTAGGCACATGGGCTTCAGTAGCTGTGGCACTCGGGCTTAGTAGTTGTGGCTCGCGGGCCCTAGATCGCAGTCTCAGTAGTTGTGGCACACGGGCTTAGTTGCTCGGCGGCATGTGGGATCTTCCCGGACCAGGGCTTGAACCTGTGTCCCCTGCATTGGCAGGTGGAATCTTAACTGCTGCGCCACCAGGGAAGTCCCAATCGATTTTATATATTCATTACCAACAATGTATAATAAATGATAATAAAGAATAAATGTGTTAGGCCAAAAAATGGTCCCCAAAAGATATTCACATCAAATGCCTGGAACTTGTCTATGCTGCCCTATTTGGAAAAGAGTCTTTGCAGATGTCCATTGAATTAAGCATCTTAAAATGAAGAGAAAATCCTTGATTTTCCAAGTGGGCCCTAAATGCCATTACAAGTGTCCCTTTAAGAGAGAGGCAAAGGAAGATCAGGCACACAGAACAGGAGAAGACCATGTGAAGAGGCAGGCAGAGATTCGAGTGATGCAGCCACAAGCTCAGGAACAGCGGCCAGCAACCAACAGAAGCTGGAAAAGGCAAAGAACAGATTCTCCCCTAGAACTTCTAGAGGGATCATGGCCTCACCCACACCTTGAGTTTGGACTTCTAGCCTCCAGAACTATGAGAGAATAAATTTCTGTTGTCACCATCTTTGTAGTAATTTGTTACAGTAGTCACCAGAAACGAATACAGTGCATCACCACGTTCTCTCCGTTAACACTAAGGCTGTACTTTAGGACAAGACTATGGGAGGAAGAGATATTGTGGTTTATTAAATAACCACCAGGTGGCAGTACTGTGCAGAGGCTAGCAAGGAAACCGGTTCTGCTACTTCACGTTCTCTCCGGTCCCCTTTCCTTTCATCACTGCAACTCACTGATGCCAATCTTCTTTCTAACCCTAAAAAGCTGCTGGCTTAGGCCTTGGGCATCCACAGGTACTTTAGATTATAGAGATTAGGTTGGGCATGTCAGGGGATGGTAAGCAATGAAATGAGATCTTTTAGTACTCTACAAAGCTTGAAGTACCGTCAAATCTGAGCTGTATCCTTTGAGGGAAACAACCCAGGTCTCCCTTTAGGGATGACCTTTAGCAAATGGTGAAGTGGACAAAGCTGGTGGCCTCTATGTTTCTAGCTACTCCTTTTCAGTAAGCCCATCCTCAGACACCCAATGCTCTTTCTGCCCCAGGTCCTTCAGTCATGAGGAAGGTGAATTTCTTAGCTAACATATGGGCCAGGCATCCTCCCAAGACCACTTAGTCTTTAACACAGCCTAGAGAAAGCTATTGTAATTATCCTGATTTTACAGAGTGGAAAACTGGAGTTTAGAGCGGTCAACTAACAGGGTTACAGTTCTTAAGTGGTTGAGTCACGCCTCAAACCTTGATCATCTGATATTAATTGCCATATCTTAGTGCAACTCGGCTTCTGGCCATCTTTCTCTAATTTAACATTTACTGTCTGTATCACTCATTTGACTAGCATTTTAATTATCTGTTACACAAATATATGTTATCTCCTAATTAGATCGCAAACTCCATTAAGCCAGGGACTACACCTTAAGCTGTGTTTGCAGCCACGTATCACCTGTGACAATGAGCCTAAAAGTTTTA
This sequence comes from Aethalodelphis obliquidens, assembly GCF_003676395.1. Lineage (NCBI taxonomy): Eukaryota > Metazoa > Chordata > Mammalia > Artiodactyla > Delphinidae > Aethalodelphis > Aethalodelphis obliquidens. The sequence goes on along the minus strand of NW_020838036.1, from coordinate 3,415,226 downwards.
GCTTTTCACTAGATGCTTAACATTGCTCATCTTGGGAAACAGTTCCCCCCAGTTAGAACCCCTGTCTCTGTCACTTTATTTAATGATTTTCAATTTAGAAAGATTCCATTGAGAACTTTATTTGGAAACTACAAAATTGTTAGGACTGGACTTAGAGCCACCATAATCCACAATAGCTTTATCTCAGTTCCTCCTAAATGTTTTAGGATGCAATAGGCCACCTATTACAAGCTTAAATTCCTCCTACAGGTACAGTATAATAAAATCAAAGATGATTATAGTAAGTGACATTATTGGGTCAATGTCACCTTCTTAATCTGCAGACAAAACTTTACAGCAGTGTCCAGATATATCTACAAACCTGTTTTTATAGTTCCCAAGTTAATAGATCTTCTATTCTCCTTTTTGCATTGTATATCTGCATTTTCTTAGGCTAATTCTAACTCAAGTTGTTACCTGATTTAAATGAACACATATGTAGCTTCCAGAGCCACTTCTTTTCACTTGAACAATTAGAATGAATGTTATTTTAGATATAATAATTAAATCTACCCAATGATGAAGATTCTTTCTGGGATTCTATGAACCCTTCTATATTTTCACGCTTAGAAATATATCCTCACTATATTATCTTTTATCTCAAAACTCTTATGTCAATTTTGCACTCATTTAGTTGGATTTCACTGTACCTATATATTATTCTTGCAGTTTTTTCCCAGCTTTATTGATATATAACTGACATAATATTGTATAAGTTTAGGGTGTACAATGTGTTGATTTGATACATTTATATATTGCAAAATGATTACCATCAAAGTATTCTTTGATTTTTTAATGGTCTTAGGCAAAAGCAATACAATATTGACCTACCTTCATATTTACTGGTAGAATGATAAGGGTGCATTAGTTTAATGGGCTACCCACCACAAAGTTATCAAGTGAGATCACAGGTATGAAAGTGCTTTGGAAATGGTAATTAACAACACACACGTAAAATTATAGTATTGTTACTGTTACTCTTTTGAGAAATATTACAAGAAGAGAAATCCAAAGAATATTTAATGATTACATTTTGATCACTGTGTAACCTAAGATGAGTTAATATTTGAAGATAGGAGAACCTTCCCAGAGATTTCTCAATGTAAATAATTGCTTAACCCAGTGCCTTTCAAGCTATAATGTGTATAAGAATCCTCGGAGATCTTGTTAACATGCAGATTCTGGTTCAGTTAACATGCAGACTCTGGGCTGGGCCTGAGAGTATGCATTTCTGACAAGCTCCCAGGTGATGCTCATGCTTCTGATCTCTGGACCACACTGTGTGTGCCAAGGAATAATTTTGGCTCTGCCTCTTAAACTCAATCACTAATCCTATTATTAAGGGCAAATGTGTGGTTGCAAGGAAACATATATTCAATAGGTGGAGACATCCCTTTCTCATAAATACAGAGCTGGCACTGAAACTCTGGTTTGGAAGATGAGCTTAAAAATCATCCAGGTAGGGGCTTCCCCGGTGGCACAGTGGTTAAGAATCCACCTGCCGATGCAGGGGACATGAGTTCGAGCCCTGGTCCGGGAAGATCCCACATGCCGCAGAGCAACTAAGCCTGTGCGCCACAACTACTGAAGCCTGTGCACCTAGAGCCCATGCTCCGCAACAAGAGAAGCCACCGCAATGAGAAGCCCACTAGCCCCGGCTCTCTGCAACTAGAGAAAGCCCGCAGGCAGCAACGAAGACCCAACACAGCCAAAAATAAAATAAATTAATTAAATAAATTTTGCAAAATCATCCAGGTAGGCCCATATAAATAATTCTAAACAGAGAGATTTCTATCCCTTTTTTCAGTATCTGTAGGGAAAAAAATTCAGATCTTTCTAACAAATTAAGCTTAATATATTTTTAGCTTTACTGGCAGGAACATTTCTCTTTTTCTCATCTAAATTTTTTTCTGTTCCAATTTAAACCACTTGTTACTGCAGATTGATTGATGATAGAGAAATTAACTACATAATCATTTCCAAATATCTTTTTTATATAATTACAGCTCCAATGGTTTCATTTTAAAGTGCCTATAGTTTTAGTAATTTGGTCTAGGAAATGAATTTCCCTGTATCCCAGCTAAGTAAATATTTGATACATGTAAAAACATAATGCAAACCTTTGTATAATGGGTATGCCTTGAGTTAGTGCCCCAGTCCATTCCAAGACTAAAACAACAGGAATGACAATGGCACCATTTTATCTGTGGTGGTGTGATGGCATTTTTTTAATACAAAAGACAATTCCATTTCTTTTTTAAGATGACCTCAAAGACTGGCGAGACAGTTTCGTTCAAGGAAATAATCATCCCTTTACTGGATTAAATAATATGTTCTGTGGGAAAATACACACTGTTTTCCTATTTGGAGATTTAAGTTGTGAGGAGAAAATCCTATTCACCTGGCTGATAGTCACAAGCAGGACCAGCTTCATGGGCATGTGACCAGTGCAGTCACACAGGGCTCCACACTCAGAAGGTCCCTGTACTTGGTTTAGTGCTCTGCCATCACTGTCTTGAAATTCCGAATAACTTTTGGACAAGTGGCCCCGCATTTTCATTTTACATTAGGCCCTGCAATTATGTAGCTGGTCCCAAGTACATGGGTGAACACTGCTGTTCATCTGGTTTCCTGGAATATGTGTATAAAATTTAGTCTCTGTTCCAGCATGATTGCCTCATCGTTTGGAAAATGAAACGAGTTCAAGTTATTAATTATCCACCTTTCCTTCCAAGAAGGACTACACACACATGCACCAATGTGTACTTTCCTACTAGGCTACAGCCATCACCCTCTTCATGATATTGTGCCCCTCATGTCACACACTGTAATTTCAAAGAATCCTATACAGCCATTGATTGGCATGCTGCCCAATGATCTTAGTCTGCTAGTCATTTTCACTTATTAATTTCATGGCAGAACAATGTATAGAGATGTTTTTGTTTTATTTTTCCTGCTGTGGAAGAATCAGGAAGAATAAGAGAAATATAGCTCCCTCCATCCAAAGGGAATATACTCCTATGCCTGTTGAAGTTGTCTGAAGACAGGAAGTTGTCTTCCTGTCTTAGTTTATTTAATCATGCCAGGGTGTGTGTGTGTGTGTGTGTGAGATGGGAGGAGGACAGGGCACAGAATGGTGACTGAAGCACCCAGAGAGGTGAAGTTTACGTAAGACCAGGAAAAGAACAGAGGTCTACTTGCTGTTTCCTTGAGTGGTGGGATCCAAGACCCTTTTCATCTCCAGGGAGGTGAATGGCTATCTCCAATTTCAGCAAAAACTGCAGTGCCAAGCATAGCCCAGAGGCAGCAGAGTCCTCAGACTCCAGGGATCCAGCTTGGATGATGGGCATACAATACAAGTGGTAATGTGGACCAAAGACTGGAGAAATTGCCCCCCATTTTTTTCAGGATGCAAAAAAAAAAGAGCTGTTTTTCACTCCTGAGCACTTCCTTTCTACAAAAGTCCTCCACCAACTTTTTCTTTTTTTGCTTTATGCAAGAACATGAGGGGTTAGTGGGTGAGGGTGAGGAGCCCATAATGACTAAGATAGAATTTTTAACAATCTAGCAGAACAGGGCCTCAAAATCAGATATCATTTGATTTAAAGAAAATTAAGTAATGTCATAGTTCTTTCATCTCCCATGAGGCAGTTGTAAACCTTTCCTGCAACAATGTAATATTTAACCCACAAACATCCAGCTGATAACTCACAATTTCCCACACAAATGCCCTTGGATTTTTCCCTAACAATTTAACAAAAGTCCTGTCCCAAACATGCCGACCTCTCTTCACACAGGGGAGTCATGTGTAGTACAGAGAGACCTGGCAAGGGCCCACTGAGGTAGACATTTGACTACCTCAGCTGCTAAAGATTCTGCCCATCAGGGTCTTTCTTCCTCAACAAACTCCTCTCAGAGTCTTAGGGATAAAGGGCAAAGACCAAGTCCTCATGGGAGACAATCAGAAAAGGACAGTGTTGGTACCCTACTAATCCCACTATAGGCTGATCTCCTCTAGATCCCTATGGCCCCTCTTGCTCCAGGAATTTATAGCACTTTTCCTGTAAGAAATTCCTTCCTACAGGAATCTGTAGCGCTTTTGCCTACTACCAGAGCCATGGCCCCTATGCTGGGTGTTGCTCCCTACAGATATTGCCTGCTACAGGACACTGGTCTGTATCTGGTGCTTGAAGCATGAAGCCATTGGGGCTACAACCCTATGAATAGCTGCCAGAAACTGCTCTATGAAGTCTTTTATCACAGCTAGGTGATAGTTCCTGCAGTCATCATTGCACTGCTAGATCATCAAGGCTGCTTCCCATTGAGTAAATCAATGGATCCAGACTAGGACTCTCCTAACACTTGGGCTCTGACTTAAACAGAAGCTGGCCTTTGGAATTTCATGCCCTAAAGGAGAATACACCAGAATCCTAACTTTTGTTTTTTTGCTTTTATTAAACCCTGTGTGTGGTATATATGTTGTTATAGGTTCTTAGAAGGAGTATAGTTCAATCTATCTTGACAGGAACTGATTTGGATAAACTAGCTGAGCAATGTTCTCAAGCACATATGAGGGCCCTACTTTCCGAATATCTAATCCCCTAATAGCGGGATTACATCCCCTAACACTGTTCCTGAAGCTTCCTCAGGCAGCTCCCTTCACTCTTCCAGTTGCCTGATGGACATTAACCAAATAATGGTCATGAGAAACCTTCTCCCTGCAGAGCAGGTACATTCAGTCACACTCTTAGTCGATACACACCTTGGGCAACATTGGATTTGAGGTCACAAAGACTTCTAGTCACTGGGCCACAATCAGCTGTGTGTTGTCTTTCTCCACAGATTTGTTGCCCAATGCATTTCTAATACAAGCCCAGAAGAGTGGCCTCTCTTGGGCACTGTCTGGCCAGGTGATAAATGTCTGCCTATTCACAAGTTTCCTGAGTCGGCGGTAGCTGGATAACTTATAGTTTGGGATCTCTTCCAGGAAGATCAAGATGATGACATCCTCGTGCTCATAGAACATCTTGATGCTGGCCAGCTGTACTTCAAGCTGGCACCATTCACTGTGCAGGTAGTGGTTACTGACCACACACAAAGTTTTCCGGCTGGTGTTGATGTCATTCTGGATGTTCTCAAAGATGCCTATGCCTGGATCAAAGTCCCAGTGGTGAAGACAGAGCTTAAAAGTGGGCTGGCCACCTTCTTCTAGGGCTGGAACAAGCTCTTCATATACCCACTGCTCATCAGTGGCAGTGAAAGAGACAAAGGCATCATAGATGAACTCCTTCTCTGTCCTTTGCCACTTGGCCAGGTACCAGGCTTAAAATATGTAGAGCCCATACCATAAAGACGGAGTCATCTTGGCAATGAACCAAGAGGAGACCATGGTTGTGAGGACCAGACTGAAGGAGCAGAAGAAGCAAACATTTCCTAGGTCAAAATTACACATAGAATCATCAAAATCTATCAACAAACTCTGGATATTTGGCTGCTGACAAGTATAGCTCCAGAGGTAGGGGATATGGACATTTGCTGTGTTTATTGACCAATTCTTGAACCATGCATTGTCACAGCTGCACTGAAGTTTGTTCCCATAGAGATCAAAGTACTTCAAAGACTTCAGATTCTCCAGATGACTTTGATTAATGACTCTTACGTTGTTGAATCTTAAAGAGAAGTCCTGAAGGCTTTCTAATCCAGAGAACATGCCAGGAGTCAATGACTCTAAGTTGTTGTTTTCCAGGTGCAGCATTTTTAGTCTTTTGAGTTTTTGGAATAAGGAAATATTTAAACTGAGACTTCAGTCTCCAGATTTTGTTCCTGAGATATCCAACTTTGTGAGATTAAGCAGGGAGTCAAACTGAAGGTGGTCTAGGAATACCATGGGATTTTTCCCTAGGAGTAGCTCCTGCAGGCCATTCAGCCCTTGGAAGAAGTTGGTTGGAACAACCTGAATTCCATGTATTTGTCCTTCTAGGTTGAGTTGTTTCAAAGACTTGAGGTTCATAAATGGAGGAAATGGCAAGGTCCTACTGGTTTCATAACTAATTTTATTAAAACTGAGATTCAAAACTTCTAGATTTTCCAGGCCCAAGAAAAGGCCTGCTTGAAAACTTGACAAGATATTGTATGCCAAGTCAAGTTTATAGAAGTAATTGAGGTCAGAAAATGCATTCCCCTCTATGTCTTTCAGGCGGTTCTGGGAGAGAATGAGAACTTGGAGCTTCTTCAGAAACTGAAATGTTCTGCGTTTCAGTGTCCGAATATTGTTGTATCCAAGGTCTAAACTCTCTAAATTTGGAAATTGAGGAAAGGAGTATTTGTCAATTTTTACTATCCAGCACCCAGCCACGTTGAGCTCCTTCAATGAATACAGCCCATAGAAGGCCATATTATTGAGTACTGTAATGGGATTTCTAGAGAGAAAGAGAGATTGTAGGTACCTCAAGGGTGAAAATGCAAATTCTGGAAATCTTTTAAACTTATTGTGGCTCAGGTCTAGGACTCTCAAGTTCTGGAGGGCATTCCAGGTCCTGTTGCTGACAAAGGAAAGTTGACACGTGTTTAGATTCAGCCTTTGGAGGCTGGGCATAGCATCAAACTCACTGTCATTGAGGTGAACGAGATCACTGCTTTGGCTCAGGTCAAGGGACAAAAGCCTGGTACAGTTGGCAAGGCGCTTTACGCCCCCTGCATTAATGGCATTTTCCCAAAAAACCAAAGCCTCTAATACAGGTAAATTTCAGAGGAGGCGACACCAAATATAGACTTGGTATATCTTCATTTAGTCAAAATCTCCTTTATATTTTTTAAAAGTTTTAAAATATTCTCTGTAAATTTTTGTGTTTCTGTGTTAGGGTATGTCCTAGAAACTTTTAGATTTTATTATTGAGATATTGAGAAATATCTTATTTTTTCCTATTTAATTTTCTAGTTAAGTATAGCAAGGGTGCCATAACTTTTTAATTTTTTGTGTTCTTGTTGATCATAAGCATAGAAAGCTTTGTGAACTCCTAATAGTTTTTAAAATATGACTGTTTATTCTATTAGGTTTATCTGTTAATGATTATGTTCTCTGTAGGTAATGGAAGTTATATATCTCTTTTTCAAATTCATACATTTCCTATGCATTTTTTATGTTGGTCTCATAATATTGGTCACAACCTCCCTATATTAAATCATAGTGATGATAGATTTTTTTTTTGTTAATGGGATGACATCTATAGATTTTCAATTAATTATTTTATTTGCTGTAAGTTTCAATATATATCAAGTCAGAAAATTTCCCTCATACTCCTAATTTTTTAAGGAAGAATATAGTTGAGTTTGACCAGAACACAAAGAGAGAGGGGGAAATAGAGCCATCAACTAGGGGAGAGTGTACAAGGGCAACAAATTTCTTGCACAGATGATAAATTGGCAGTAAGTACAGAAGTGTGAAAATATCAAGCACTTACTATGTGTCCAGCATTTTCATAGGCATGAATGACTCACTACAAAACTCAGCAAGATAAACAGTCTTAACCCCACTGTATACATGGGGAACTGGAAGCTCAGAGACACAAATATTGTACAGCTAATGTGAGGCAGATTAGCAATTCAAAGAAAAGGCTATATCTTATTTATGTGGAAATCAGATGTAAGTTTACATACATTTTTAATAGCAGTTTAAAGTATATTCTATATACCATAAACTTTATTCTTTTAAAGTGTATATAATGAAGTGGTTTTTAATATAGTTGCAAGTTTTTGCAATTATCACTATCCAATTCCAGAAAATTGTCTTCACCGCCCCCCCCCAAAAAAAAGCCCTGCACACATTAGCAATCACTCTCCATTCTTGCTTTTATGTAGGCCCTGACAACCACTAACCTATTTTCTCTCTCTATGGGTATGCTTATTCTGGACATTTCATATAAATAGAAACACAGAATATGTGGCAAAAAAAAAAAGCAAAGGCTATATCATCTCAGAACCTCATGTTCTTTCCACTCCCTTCTGTCGCCCCTTAATTCCAAAAGAGCAGCCCCCAACCATTTGTAACAATGATTACATCACAGGGATACTTGTAACAACTCTATCTCAGTGGTCACTTTGAAGAATGCTAATTTGGTGTATAAATTCTAGAATATTCCACAAAAGATGGTGTCCTAAGTTTATACTTACACTTTATATCCATGTCAATGACAGAGAAAATGAAAAAAACAATGATCTAATGATAGTTTCAATTTTAAGTCAGCCCACTGGTATTAGGACTGAGATGAGTAGATTTATTCAGTGCTAGGAGGCTAATGCTTTAAGGCATTTTAAGTTTGTTAGGCAACAGGAAGGAAATGGATCAAAGGATGAGAGATTTCATTGCAAAAGTAAATATAAGAAGAAGGAGAAGGGCAAAGAGGAGAAGGAGCAGAAGAGGAAGAAAAAGTAGTAGTATAAGTAAATATGTCTTGCATAAGTGTGAGGTGACTCAAGGAAACTGGGTTGAACAAGATGGCATTGCCAGATGAATGTGTTCTCTGCTCTCACAGATGACAAGGGTTACCAATATGACCCCTAAAATCTATCCCTGTTTGTCACAGGAAATTTTAAATGAAGGAAAACTGTAAAGCTCCAAACATCCAAATTGCCCACACTGACAAGGTACAGAAAGGGACAAGCTTTGTTGATAAAGTTTCCATGGGGACAGGGCTAGTGGAGGAGGTTTCTTTTACCTGGAACTGCTGGTGTTACTGCAATCAAAGGAGCATTCAGAGCCAATACCAGAGCAGGGAGCTGGGGCCTATAAACCATAGAAGAAAAGTACTTAAAGGTAACCAAAATGAACGACTTCTAGAAGCAGTTGTGGAACTAGGTTCAGCATGCCAGGGAGATGAGAGCAGAGAGTAGGCAGTCAAGAAAGTGAATAGGAAAGAATCTGTGCAAAGACCCAAACATCGCTGGTTTTTGCAGCTTGAGTTTAGGCCTGTCACACTGAACTTTTCAAAGTACTGGAACAGGGCAGAGAGCCAAACTCGTCTGGTTGTGGTATTCAAAATGAGGCAAGGATAGTGAAGAAATAAGAACTTTCTATAGTAGACTAAAGATACATGCTCCCCAATGTTCATAGCAGCACTATGTACAATAGCCAGGACATGGAAGCAACCTAAGTGTCCACAAAGAAATCAATGGGTAAAGAAGTTGTGATAATTACTCAGCCATAAAAAAGAACAAAACAGTGCCATTTGCAGCAACATGGATAGACCTACAGATTGTCATACTAAGTGAAGTAAGTCAGATACAGAAAGAAAGACAAATATCATATGATATCACTCATATGTGGAATCTAAGAAAAAGGTACAAATGAACTTATTTACAGAAACAGAGCCTAGACATAGAAAACAGACATACGGTTACCAAAGGGGAAGGAGGGAGAGACATAAATTAGGAGCTTGGGATTAACAAATACACACTACTTTATATAAAATAGATAAACATCAAAGGTCCTACTGTGTAGCACAGAGAACTATATTCAACATCTCATAATATCTTATAATGGAAAGGAATCTGAAAAAAATATATATATAAACAATCACTTTGCTGTATACCTGAAACTAAGACAACATTGTAATTCAACTATACTTCAATTAAAAAAGAAATTTCTACAGTAAACTAGATGTCTGTATACTATGTAATACAATTTTATGATATTGTCACTGTGCTGCCCTACTTAATTTCTATATTAGAAAAATATATCTATGCTGACCATATTTTATGAACCAAAAGTCAAGACATGCTAGTCTTACATTGGGTTAGAATATTTTTCATTGGAACTAGATTTAAAATTTCAGGATGTATTTTTACCATATTTGTAAAGGTTAGTCTAAAGCATAGCATTTAGCATTTGATTAAAAATGATATTTGTAATCATTTTAATTTTTTAAAAAATTGGCATCAGGCTTTCAGTTTAGAACACAAACACTTATTTCGAAAACTTTTATAAGCAAATAAGGTTTGATCTACATCACTTCAACCTAGACCATCTTTTCCCAAAATATTATATGCCATGGACTGCCTAGATAGCAAATTCTTTACTGAAAAAAGTTAAAAAAAATTTTTCCAATAGGTGGTACATGCAGATATTTAAAATTCAAACAGCACAAAATGATGCACAGTAAAAATGTAAGTCTCCTCACCCCAGTTCCTCAGCCCTCCTCCTTTGTTATCAGCTTCTCCTGTGTCCTTCCAGACAGAAAATCTCTAAAATGTCTGTAAGGAGAGGCTATGAGGATACTGGACAGTTGGGTGTGGGGCAAGGAGGGAAGGAGTCCCAACGAGGGGAAAAAAGAGTACACAAAGGGTGAAGGCAGGAGTCGTGAAAGACAACTTTGACTAGTTTATAACTTTGTCATTAGTTCACCCTTGTTTAGAGAGCCCCTAGCCTAAAGTTTTACTTTCTTGTAGCAAACTTGTTATACCAAAAGCATCTAAAAGCTGAGCATCTGATTCCAGGTTCCTTAATATGTTTTCCTCCAAAATAATGATTAAAAAAACTAGCACAAAATTAAATGTATGGATGCAATCTAGCACGAAGCTGCTATAGAAATTCTAAAGCTCCACTTCTCAAAACACCTGGAACCTGGCTTCCCCCTAGTTAAGGAGCAAACTATGTGAGAAGAAAAGGGAAAAAATTATTGACAAATACAGAACATATAAGCTAGTTCATTTTTAGGGAAAAACAAAAAGTTGAGTGTTTTCTACCTTAGCTGCCAGATTCCATTCCTGATCCTCCTCTGTCCACTATATACTCGTTTTTTTCTTTTTTGGCTGTGTTGGGTCATCATTGCTGCACACAGGCTTTCTCTAGTTGCAGTGAGCAGGAGCTACTCTTTGTTGCGGTGCACGGGCTTCTGCAGGGGACACGGGTTCAAGCACTATATACTCTTAAGTCAACATTTCTGTGTCCTTTGCTATGCATTGGTGCTTGACAGCCAGATTTACCCCTTCCCCCTTCCCACAAGGATGCAGCTGATTTTTTGGACTGGACCCTGTCAAGCCAGCCCATAGAACTCGAAGTGGGGTACCCACAGAGTAAAGGAGGAGCTGTGGTTCTCTCCACCCTGGAGCCAAGTTAACCAACTTGCAAGTCTACCCATGATATACCCACTGCAGAAACTGACAGGATCAAAGGAGCCATTCAGAAAACTGCTCAACAAAGACTTTTCAAGGCAGCTGCTGCTGTATTTGCACAGACAAGACTGTGCCTAAAATTAGCACCCAGGAGATTCTAAACCCTTTGGAATTTCTTTCTCTTTAGCCTCAACACTTCATTTCAGGTTAGGGCATTTTAATGGACAAAAGGAAACCTTATTTACTTACTTTGTTTTTAAAGTAAACTTTCTATTTTGAGATAAATGTAGATTCACGTGCAGTTGTAGGAAATATACAGAGAGATGTCTTATACATTTTGCCCAGTTTCCCCCAGTGGTAACCTCTTGCAAAACTATGGTGCAGCATTACAACCAGGACATTGACATTGATACAATCCACCAATCTTGTTCAGATTTCCCCAGTTTTACTTGTACTTATGTGTGGTATATTTAGCTCTATAAAATTTTATCACCTATGTATGTTTGTATATCCACTACTGCAGTCAAGATACAGAACAATTCTATCACAACAAATAACTGCTAATCTGTTCTCTGCCTCTTTAAGTTTGTCACTTCAAGAACCTTATATAGTTGGAAACATATAGTATATGACCTTTTAAGTTGGTTTTTTTCACTCCGCATAATTCCCTAAAGATTCATCCAGATCGTTGTGTATATTATTAGTTTGTTCCTTTTTATTTTAGTAGTATTCCATGGTATGTATTCCATAGTATTCCAGAGTTGGTTCATCCATTCATCAGTTGATGGACACCTGGATTGTTTCCAATTTTTGACTATTATGAATAAAGTTGCTATGAATATTCATGTACAAGTTTTTGTGTGGGCATATGTTTTCATTTCTCAGAGATAAATGTTAATTCACTTTTCAACTCAGCCTTTTTGACTAAGAAAGACAAGCAATATGAAAGAATTTCACATACACTGAATTAACTTGCCAAACCATTTGTGCGAAAGACCAGCCCATCTCTCTCATGACTCAGTATAAATCCTTAAAAAATAATATGTTTAGAGAGGTGAAGTGACTTGTCAAAAGAAAAGCCATGAGAAGAACCCAAGTTTCCTGATTTCAAGTTGCTTTTATCTTCCACCAGTTTGTCCATGTAGGTTCTAGTCCCATAGCTGGCAGAAAGGACAATGAAAATCCCACTAGAAAGGATGTTATTTTGCTAGTTGGATGGCTATCCCACAAACAGTTATACAGGGATTTCTTTAGGATAAGAACAGTAAAAGGAGGACTTCCCTGGTGGCGCAGTTGTTAAGAATCCACCTGCCAATGCAGGGGACATGGGTTCGATCCCTGGTCTGGGAAGATCCCACATGCTACAGAGCAACTGACCCTGTGAACCACAACTACTGAGCCCACATGCCACAACTACTGAAGCCCATGTGCCTAGAGCCTGTGCTCCAACAAGAGAAGCCACCACAGTGAGAAGCCCACGCACTGCAACAAAGAGTGCCCCCCCAGCCGCAACTAGAGAAAGCCCGCACACAGCAACGAAGACCCCACACAGCCAAAAATTAATTAATTAATTAATTTTAAAAAAACAGTAAAAGGAAACAAAGGGATAATCCTCTCTTAAAAATATCATTGCCACATGACTCATATATTTAATGTTGATCCAATCATATTCTCAGCGAAATCTCCATTGACCAAAAGGTTTAGCAAACATTTTCCAAAAGGGAAGGCTTAAGGATTTTTGGGGGGGGTGTTAAAAAGACAGTATATCTGTAGATTAGTCAAACATTTATAATAAAAATTGTACTAGCTTTTTACTTTATAGTTTATGGTGTAGAGAACACCAAATTTGGTTATCATTAAATTGTTTTTAATTCAATGACAAAATTATGTTTAATAATTACAGAGTAGTATTAAGAAGTGGCCTCAAATATTTTTAGGCATAAAGTAACTGTTATTATTGTTTATATCTCACTTCAGCTATAAGGGGTAATTTGATACAGTGGAAAGGATATGGGTTTCAGAGTCAGATTTCAACCCTCACTCTGTGTAACATTGGACTTAACCCCTGAGAACCTTAGTTTTGGAAAATTTATAAAGTGAGAGTTAAAAATCCACACCACACCTGGCTAAGTTTACATACGATAACATGGATGAAATTGCCTAGCACAGGGACTGGCATGTCACAGGTGCTCAATAAATGTCAATTCTTGATAAGCAGGAATTTAGGCTTTTTTGATATCTCAGATACAAGAAGACCATAAAAGACAAGCCTAAGTGTTTTAAATTTGTTCTGAAATATTAAGAATATCATGTTCATTGATAATATCATCAGTTTTTCAGGATTTGCATAATCTAATGATCATTTCTGCATCACACAGCTTTAACAAGAAGGAAACCAGAATTCAGAATTCACTAGCGTTAAGGGTGGGGATTCTCCCTGCGGGTGAAAAACATCCAGAGCAAGAGACAGATTAGACGTCCCAGGGCATTACACGTCCCAGAAGCCTGAAGGCAAAGAGAACAAGTTTTTTTGTTTGTTTGTTTTTGTTTTTGCGGTACGCGGGCCTCTCACTGTTGCGGCCTCTCCCACAACGGAGCACAGGCTCCGGACGCGCAGGCTCAGCGGCCATGGCTCACGGGCCCAGCCGCTCTGCGCATGTGGGATCTTCGCGGACCGAGGCACGAACCCGTGTCCCCTGCATCGGCAGGCGGACTCTCAACCACTGCGCCACCAGGGAAGCCAGAGAACAAGTTTTTATGTGTGTTGAAAAGGAAGAAGTGGAGAGAGCAACACAGAGTGAGAAAGAAAGAGTGTGAAGGGGGAGGCAGAAAGAGACAGAGATTTGAACTGTGGCTGTGGAGATGGACAAGAGAAGAGGGATTTTATCAAGCCTCACTGTTTGCCGTGCTGTGTAAACCCATGTGCTGCCCCTTTAAGAAAATCTGCAGAAAAGATTCTCTTTAAGAAAAAGCTATTGAAGTTGGATTTGTGTTTTGACTCGTGCCAAGACTGTACCACAAGAAGACCTAATTTTAACAGTTTACACAGGCCTAATGCAAGTTCATTTCCATTGCGTCTCTCAGCAGGAGGGATTGCTAATTGATTGCATATTGCCTGGACCCTAAGAAGCCTGAAGCCTTTGCATGCTCTAAAACCATTAAAAAGTCTTACAGGGAGCACCTGATCTCCTCAACCCATCCCATTCCTGGGAAGTAAGGAAAAGAGGTGGGAAGCTCTTAGGCTGACCTGACCAGAAGTAGGCTCAGCTTTGAAATCTGCAAAACCTGGCTTCAAGTCCCAGCTCTGTCACTTACCAGCTATGCTCAAGTTATACACTTGTTTCAGTCTCAGTTTCCTCATCTGTAAGCTAGAGTTCAATCAATGGCCTCATATCCACTGTAACTCAAGCCAAAAGCTTGTTGCTGAGCACTGAGCCACCAGGCTCCTGGTCAGCCCACAGCCTCTTGATATGTTACCCACCGGCTGGAGTTCCTCCTCAGGGGAAGCAGAATTGAAATGAGGGGCCATGGAACCCAATGCAGAGGGGCAGAGGAAGAAAGTTTCTGTGTTGCTGAGGGGGCTGCAGAGATCATTTTGACCCTGCAGGGGGGCAAGAACCATTTCTGAATTCCTGGGCCATTTCAGCAAAACCCAAGAGGGGACTGAAAGCTACTCTGTAGTTCACCGAGGCATTATTTTACTTGGGCAACAGGAACCAGCGCTGGGTGGAGCTGGAAATGAAAGTGGGGTAGCATGGGGGTTGGAGAGGAGAACTGTAACTCACTAATACTGGAAAAGTTTGACCTTAAATGACAAAGTTATGCAAGAGGCTGATTCAGAAAACTGCTGTTTACTTAGTTCCCAGTCATTAGGGAGCTTTCAGAGCAGATGGGGCTTTGGTCACCCTGCCCTCTCCCATCCCAGAAGCTAAGCCAGCTGCTCCTAAGTGGGAAAGTGAGGAGTAGAAACATGACTCAGACAGCATAGGGCACAGGCTACTACTGCCCCTGACTTCTGTGGATGAGGCTGGGAACCCAGCTTGAGAAAGATGGACCCAGAAATTCCACTAAGAGATGTCTAGACTGCCACCCATCTGCTCCTTTCCTAACAGAGATTTTCTTGCGCTGTGCCTTAATCCATCCAGGGATCATATGCTGATTTTAGCCCCAGATATAGGTCACTGACCTTTACTGCTAATCTAGCTTTAAAAAGTATTTAGAGAATCTCAGAGCTGAGAGGGACTTCCAAAGGCCATCAAGCAGGCCTCTGCATGCATAATACACAACAGACGAATGCTGAGCTGATCTGTCAAGGTCCAGGGAAAGAGAGTCCACAACTCTCTCAGTAGTTTATACAAGTATTTGTTTAGTGGTTCCTTGTAGTCCTGATCTTCCAGCCTTATTCTCTGCAATTTAAACTTCTTCCTTTTGGCTTTTCTAGAAGTGAAGAGAAGCTGTAGCAGACAGTACCTAGCTAGGATAAATGTAAAAATGACACATGCCTATAAGATAAGACATACTGGGGACAACAGGACAACCTGAGGGAATCTTAGGTTATGTTCTGAACAGAAAGAAGAAGGAAAATGACATAAGAAAGATGACTACACATAATTTATCAAGCAAATCAGGACACTTTTGAGAGTGAAAGTGACATTAAACATAACAGGCATTAATTGAGCTGTACAGGCTGCAACATCTGGTCACCCTGAATATAACATACATAATATAACAAAGAGAAACCCAGACTACTGAATTATATTTTATTTATAGCTTCCAAGTCAAAACAACAGCAATCAATATTTTCAAGTTGGAGAGGATAGAATAAATATGACTAAGAGGGAGCTGAATGCCAAAATAGTTGAGGTATTGGTAAAAGAACGTATAGCTGTTTTAAATTCATGCATTCATGTGTTAATGCATTTCCTACACATTTGTTGAGTACCTACTTTGTTTCAGCTACTATGCAA
This sequence comes from Aethalodelphis obliquidens, assembly GCF_003676395.1. Classification (NCBI taxonomy): domain Eukaryota; kingdom Metazoa; phylum Chordata; class Mammalia; order Artiodactyla; family Delphinidae; genus Aethalodelphis; species Aethalodelphis obliquidens. The sequence goes on along the minus strand of NW_020838036.1, from coordinate 3,399,111 downwards.
GGTGATGCTCAAGACAAGATGTATAGGTCATGGTCCCTGCCCTTGAGCAATAATTTACAGAGAGGTGGATTCACATACACAAGTAAGTTATACTACACAGAAGTAAACACTCAATATAGGAATAAATAAAATGTTATAGGAGTTGGAAGTTTCCAAGCCCAGATCAGTAACATTCTAAGATATTTAAAGACTTTATAGACATAATTTTGAAAAAAATTGATACTGGTAATCTTTAAGAAATTATAACATGCTAAAGATTTTGTTCAACAGACCAACCATGTTACAGAGCTGCTCAAGCAGTTAACACAATCTTGGATTAAATGAATGAAATATTGTTCCCCTGGTCAAATCATACTTAGCAATTTCCTGTTCACCATATATTTTTTAATTAATTAATTTTCTTTTTGGCTGCATTGGGTCTTGCTGCGCGCGGGCTTTCTCTAGTTGCAGCGAGCGGGGGCTACTCTTGGTTGAGGTGTGCGGGCTTCTCATTGCGGTGGCTTCTCGTATTGTGGAGCACAGGCTCTAGGTGCATGGGCTTCAGTAGTTGTGGCACACAGACTCAGTAGTTGTGGCTCACAGGCTGTAGAGTGCAGTCTCAGTAGTTGTGGTGCACGGGCTTAGCTGCTCTGCGGCATGTGGGATCTTCCCGGACCAGGGATCGAACCCGTGTCCCCTGCATTGGCAGGCAGACTCTTAACTACCGCGCCACCAGGGAAGTCCCTGTTCACCATATTTTAAATGAGCCATTGACAAAATGCGATGGGTATCTACAAGAGGGTGACTATCATGGTGAAGGATCAGAAAAGCAGGTCATTCATATATATATATATATATATATATATATATATATATATATATATATAGTGACCATTATGTCTCAGTTTATGCCTATTGTCATCCCATCCAATTATTACCCCCTTCCACTCTCAAAAGTATTCTGGGGGGAAGATGGCGGAAGAGTAAGACGTGGAGATCACCTTCCTCCCCACAGATACATCAGAAATACATCTACACGTGGAAAAACTCCTACAGAACACCTACTGAACGCTGGCAGAAGACCTCAGACCTCCCAAAAGGCAAGAAACCCCCCACGTAACTGGGTAGGGCAAAAGAAAAAAGAATAAACAGAGACAAAAAGATAGGGATGGGACTTGCACCAGTGGGAGGGAGCTGTGAAGGAGGAAAGGTTTCTGTCGCGGGCGGAGACTGCGGGTGGCGGAGGGGGAAAGCTTCGGGGCTGCGCAGGAGACAGTAACAAGGACGCGGGGAGCAAAGCGGAGAGATTTCCGCACAGAGGATCGGTGCCGACCGGCACTCACCCGCCCGAGAGGCTTGTCTGCTCCACTTCCGGGGCGGGCGGGGCTGGGAGCTGAGGCTTGGGCTTTGGTTGGAGCACGGGGAGAGGACTGGGGTTGGCGGCGTGAACACAGCCTGCTGGGGGTTAGTGTGCCACGGCTGGCAGAGACTTTTTCTTCCCTCTTTGTTTCCTGGTGCGCGAGGAGAGGGGATTAAGAACGCTGCTTAAAGGAGCTCCAGAGATGCGCGTGAGCCACGGCTAAAAGTGCGGACCCCAGAGACGGGCATGAGACGCTAAGGCTGTTGCTGCCGCCACCAAGAAGCCTATGTGCGAGCACAGGTCACTATCTACAGCCCCCTTCCGGAGAGCCTGTGCGGCACGCCACTGCCAAATTCAAAGCTGAGCCCCGGGAGCTGTGAGAACAAAGAAGAGAAAGGGAAATCTCTCCCAGCAGCCTCAGAAGCAGCGGATTAAAGCTCCACAATCAACTTGATGTACCCTGCATCTGTGGAATACATGAATAGACAACGAATCATCCCGAATTAAGGAGGTGGACTTTGAGAGCAAGATTTATGATTTTTTCCCCTTTTCCTTTTTTGTGAGTGTGTATGTGTATGCTTCTGTGTGAGATTTTGTCTGTATAGCTTTGCTTCCACCATTTGTCCTAGGGCTCTATCCATCCGTTTTGTTTTTTTTTTTTTTTCTCTTAATAATTATATTTTTATTTTAGGAACTTTATTATATTTCATCTTACTTTATTTTTACTTTATCGTCTTTCTTTCTTTTTTTCCTTCCTTCCCTCCTTCCTTCCTTCCTCCCTCCCTCCTTCCCTCCCTCCTTTCTTTCTTTCTTTCTGTCTTTCTTTCTACTTCTACTAATTCTTTCATTCTACTTTTTCTCCCTTTTATTCTGAGCCGTGTGGATGAAAGGCTCTTGGTGCTGCAACCAGGAGTCAGTACTGTGCCTCTGAGGTGCGAGAGCCAACTTCAGGACACTGGTCCACAAGAGACCTCCCAGCTCCACATAATATCAAAGGGCAAAAATCTCCCAGAGATCTCCATCTCGACACTATCACCCAGCTTCACTCAACGACCAGCAAGCTACAGTGCTGAACATTCTATGGCAAACAACTAGCCAGACAGGAACACAATCCCACCCATTTGCAGAGAGGCTGCCTAAAATCATAATAAGGCCACAGACACCCTAAACACACCACCAGACGTGGACCTGCCCACCAGAAAGACAAGATCCAGCCTCATCAATAAGAACACATGCACTAGTCCCCTCCACCAGGAAGCCTACACAACCCACTGAACCAACCTTAGCCACTGGAGACAGACACCAAAAACAACAGGAACTACGAACGTTCAGCCTGCAAAAAGGAGACACCAAACACAGTAAGATAAGCAAAATGAGGAGACAGAAGAGCACACAGCAGATGAAGGAGCAAGATAAAAACCCACCAGACCTAAAAAATGAAGAGGAAATAGGCAGACTACCTGAAAAACAATTCACAATAATGATAGTAAAGAGGATCCAAAATCTTGGAAATAGAATAGACAAAATGCAAGAAACATTTAACAAGGACCTAGAAGAACTAAAGATGAAACAAATAATGACGAGCAACACAATAAATGAAGTGAAAAATACTCTAGATGGGATCAATAGCAGAATAACTGAGGCAGAAGAACGGATAAGTGACCTGAAAGATAAAACAGTGGAAATAACTACTACAGAGCAGAATAAAGAATAAAGAATGAAAAGAACTGAGGACAGTCTCAGAGACCTCTGGGACAACATTAAATGCACCAACATTCGAATTATAGGGGTTCCAGAAGAAGAGAAAAAGAAAGGGACTGAGAAAATATTTGAAGAGATTATAGTTGAAAACTTCCCTAATATGGGAAAGGAAATAGTTAATCAAGTCCAGGAAGCACAGAGAGTCCCATGCAGGATAAATCCAAGGAGAACTATGCCAAGACACATATTAATCAAACTGTCAAAAATTAAATACAAAGAAAACATATTAAAAGCAGCAAGGAAAAACAAATAACACACAAGGGAATCCCCATAAGGTTAACAGCTGATCTCTCAACAGAAACTCTGCAAACCAGAAGGAACTGGCAGGACATATTTAAAGTTATGAAGGAGAAAATCCTGCAACTAAGATTACTCTACCCAGCAAGGATCTCATTCAGATTTGATGGAAAAATTAAAACCTTTACAGACAAGCAAAAGCTGAGAGAGTTCAGCACCACCAAACCAGCTTTACAACAACTGCTAAAGGAACTTCTCTAGGCAAGAAACACAAGAGAAGGAAAAGACCTACAATAACGAACCCAAAACAATTAAGAAAATGGGAATATGAACATACATATCAATAATTACCTTAAATGTAAATGGAGTAAATGCTCCCACCAAAAGACACAGATTGGCTGAATGGATACAAAAACAAGACCCATATATTTGCTGTCTACAAGAGACCCACTTCAGACCTAGAGACACATACAGACTGAAAGTAAGGGGATGGAAATAGATACTCCATGCAAATGGAAACCAAAAGAAAGCTGGAGTAGCAATTCTCATATCAAACAAAATAGACTTTAAAATAGAGACTATTAGAAGAGACAAAGAAGGACACTACATAATGATCAAGGGATTGATCCAAGAAGAAGATATAACAATTGTAAACATTTATGCAGCCAACATAGGAGCACCTCAATACATAAGGCAAATACTAACGGCCATAAAAGGGGAAATCGACAGTAACACATTCATAGTAGGGGACTTTATCTCCCCACTTTCACCAATGGACAGATCATCCAAAATGAAAATAAATAAGGAAACACAAGCTTTAAATGATACATTAAACAAGATGGACTTAATTGATATTTATAGGACATTCCATCCAAAAACAACAGAATACACATTTTTCTCTAGTGCTCATGGAACGTTGTCCAGGATAGATGATATCTTGGGTCACAAATCAAGCCTTGGTAAACTTAAGAAATTCAAAGTTGTATCAAGTATCTTTTCCAACCACAACGCTATGAGACTAGATATCAATTACAGGAAAATGTCTGTAAAAAATACAAACACATGGAGGCTAAACAATACACTACTTAATAACGAAGTGATCACTGAAGAAATCAAATAGGAAATTAAAAAATACCTAGAAACAAATGACAATGGAAACACGATGACCCAAATCCTATGGGATGCAGCAAAAGCAGTTCTAAGAGGGAAGTTTATAGCAATACAAGCCTACCTTAAGAAACAGGAAACATCTCGAATAAACAACCTAACCTTGCACCTAAAGCAATTAGAGGAAGAAGAACAAAAAAAACCCCAAAGTTAGCAGAAGGAAAGAAATCATAAAAATCAGATCAGAAATAAATGAAAAAGAAATGAAGGAAACGATAGCAAAGATCAATAAAACTAAAAGCTGGTTCTCTGAGAAGATAAACAAAATTGATTAGGCAGACTCATCAAGAAAAAAAGGGAGAAGACTCAAATCAATAAAATTAGAAATGAAAAAGGAGAAGTAACAATTAACACTGTAGAAATACAGAAGATCATGAGACAGTACTACAAGCAACTTTATGCCAATAGAATGGACAACCTGGAAGAAATGGACAAATTCTTAGAAATGCACAACCTGCCAAGACTGAATCAGGAAGAAATAGAAAATATGAACAGACCAATCACAAGCACTGAAATTGAAACTGTAATTAAAAATCTTCCAACAAACAAAAGCCCAGGACCAGATGGCTTCACAGGCGAATTCTATCAAACATTTAGAGAAGAGCTAACACCTATCCTTCTCAAACTCTTCCAAAATATAGCAGAGGGAGGAACACTCCCAAACTCATTCTACGAGGCCACCATCACCCTTATACCAAAACCAGGCAAGGATGTCACAAAGAAAGAAAACTACAGGCCAATATCACTGATGAACATAGATGCAAAAATCCTCAACAAAATACTAGCAAACAGAATCCAACAGCACATTAAACGGATCATACACCATGATCAAGTGGGGTTTATTCCAGGAATGCAAGGATTCTTCAATATACGCAAATCAATCAACATGATACACCATATAAACAAACTGAAGGAGAAAAACCATATGATCATCTCAATAGATGCAGAGAAAGCTTTTGACAAAATTCAACACCGATTTATGACAAAAAACCTTGCAGAAAGTAGGCATAGAGGGAACTTTCCTCAACATAATAAAGGCCATATATGACAAACCCACAGCAAACATCGTCCTCAATGGTGAAAAGCTGAAAGCATTTCCACTAAGATCAGGAAAAAGACAAGGTTGCCCACTCTCACCACTCTTATTCAACATAGTTTTGGAAGTTTTAGCCACAGCAATCAGAGAAGAAAAGGAAATAAAAGGAATCCAAATTGGAAAAGAAGAAGTAAAGCTATCACTGTTTGCAGATGACATGATACTATACATAGAGAATCCTAAAGATGGTACCAGAAAATTACTAGAGCTAATCAATGAATTTGGTAAAGTAGCAGGATACAAAATTAATGCACAGAAATCTCTGGCATTCCTATACACTAATGATGAAAAATCTGAAAGTGAAATCAAGAAAACACTCCCATTTACCATTGCAACAAAAAGAATAAAATATCTAGGAATAAACCTACCTAAGGAGTCAAAAGACATGTATGCAGAAAATTATAAGACACTGATGAAAGAAATTAAAGATGATACAAATAGATGGAGAGATATACCATGTTCTTGGATTAGAAGAATCAACATTGGGAAAATGACTCTACTACCCAAAGCAATCTACAGATTCAATGCAATCCCTATCAAACTACCACTGGCATTTTTCACAGAAGTAGAACAAAAAATTTCACAATTTGTATGGAAACACAAAAGACCCCGAATAGCCAAAGCAATCTTGAGAACGAAAAACAGAGCTCGAGGAATCAGGCTCCCTGACTTCAGACTATACTACAAAGCTACAGTAATCAGGACAGTATGGTACTGGCACAAAAACAGAAAGATGGATCAATGGAACAGGATAGAAAGCCCAGAGATAACCCCACGCACATATGGTCACCTTATCTTTGATAAAGGAGGCAGGAATATTCAGTGGAGAATGGACAGCCTCTTCAATAAGTGGTGCTGGGAAAACTGGACAGGTACATGTAAAAGTATGAGATTAGATCACTCCCTAACACCATACACAAAAATAAGCTCAAAATGGATTAAAGACCTAAATGTAAGGCCAGAAACTATCAAACTCTTAGAGGAAAACATAGGCAGGACACTCTATGACATAAATCACAGCAAGATCCTTTTTGACCCACCTCCTAGAGAAATGGAAATTAAAAAAAAAATAAACAATCGGGACCTAATGAATCTTCAAAGCTTTTGCACAGCAAAGGAAACCATAAATAAGACCAAAAGACAACCCTCAGAATGGGAGGAAATATTTGCAAATGAAGCAACTGACAAAGGCTTAATCTCCAAAATTTATAAGCAGCTCATGCAGCTTAATAACAAAAAACAAACAACCCAGTCCAAAAATGGGCAGAAGACCTAAATAGACATTTCTCCAAAGAAGATACACGGACTGCCAACAAACACATGAAAGAATGCTCAACATCACTAATCATTAGAGAAATGCAAATCAAAACTACAATGAGATATCATCTCACACCAGTCAGAATGGCCATCATCAAAAATTCTAGAAACAATAAATGCTGGAGAGGGTGTGGAGAAAAGGGAACCCTCTTGCACTGTTGGTGGGAATGTAAATTGATACAGCCACTGTGGAGAACAGTATGGACCTTCCTTAAAAAACTACAAATAGAACTACCATATGACCCAGCAATCCCACTACTGGGCATATACCCTGAGAAAACCATAATTCAGAAAGAGTCATGTACCAAAATGTTCATTGCAGCTCTATTTACAATAGCCTGGAGATGGAAACAACCTTAGTGTCCATCATCGGATGAATGGATAAAGAAGATGTGGCACATATATACAATGGAATATTACTCAGCCATAAAAAGAAATGAAATTGAGTTATTTGTAATGAGGTGGATAGACCTAGAGTCTGTCATACAGAGTGAAGTAAGTCAGAAAGAGAGAGACAAATACCGTATGCTAACACATATATATGGAATTTAAGAAAAAACAATGTCATGAAGAGCCTAGGGGTAAGACAGGAATAAATACACAGACCTACTAGAGAATGGACTTGAGGATATGAGGAGGGGGAAGGGTAAGCTGTGACAAAGCAAGAGAGAGGCATGGACATATATACACTACCAAACTTGAGGTAGATAGTGGGAAGCAGCCGCATAGCACAGGGAGATCAGTTCGGTGCTTTGTGACTGCCTGGAGGGGTGGGATAGGGAGGGTGGGAGTGGGGGAGATGCAAGAGGGAAGAGATATGGGAACATATGTATATATATAAGTGATTCACTTTGTTGTAAAGCAGAAACTAACACACCATTGTAAAGGAATTATACTCCAATAAAGATGTAAAAAAAAAAAGTATTCTGGGGGACTTCCCTGGTGACTCAGTGGTTAAGAATCTGCCTGCCAATGCAGGGGACACGGCTTCAATCCCTGGTCCGGGAAGATCCCACATGCTGTGGAGCAACTAAGCCCGTGCGCCACAATTACTGAGCCTGCGCGCCCTAGAGCCCGTGCTACACGACAAGAGAAGCCACCGCAATGAGAAACCCGGGCACTGCAACGAAGAGTAGCCCCCGCTCGCCGCAACTAGAGAAAGCCCGCGGGCAGCAATGACGACCTAGCGCAGCCAAAAAAAAAGTACTCCGGTTTGAATGATAAATTACATGGTCACCCTACATATGTATAGCTAATAGTTATTAGTGCCATTTATTGTGTGCTAATTTTTGTCATGCAAGATATCACTTAATCCTTATCACAAACCTGTGATATAGGTGTTATATCATTATTCCCATCTTGTGGATGAGGAATCTGAGTCTCTGAGAATTTAAGTATATATCCCAAGATTACAATGAACAAGGCTGACATCAATTAGGCCCAGTAGATACAGTGTCTAGGGCCCAAAATGCATTCAGGGGTCCACACAAGTGTTTTATTGTCTTTTTAAAATCAGATGAAAAGGGCTGCCCTGGTGGCGCAGTGGTTGAGAGTCCGCCTGCCGATGCAGGGGACACGGGTTCGTGCCCCGGTCAGGGAAGATCCCACATGTCGCGGAGCGGCTGGGCCCGGGAGCCATGGCCGCTGAGCCTGCGCGCCTGGAGCCTGTGCTCCACAACGGGAGAGGCCACAGCAGTGAGAGGCCCGCGTACCACAAAAAAAAGATCAGATTAAAAAAATGAACTTTCAGGTTGAAGGAAATGTTTTCATATATAATATTATTTGTCTTTATACCAAGAGTGGGAAAGTCTAATTTTCTGTAGGTTTTTTCTTTAATGGAAGGGGCCCACAAGGTAAAGGCACCTAGGGCCCATGAAAGTCATAATGTGGCCCTGGTAATGAGTGACAGAACAAGGATCCAAACCCAGCGCCCAAGCTCTTAAACACTAAATGAGAAGCTAAACAGCTGAGGGAACAGGAAGTAGGCAGACTCAGAGCATCACATGACTGTCGTCAGCTATCTGAACAGCAGCCATAAGAAAGTACTTCTGTGCTTATTTGATGTTTCTCTCCTGCCCCTCTGCCTCAGCTGGGCTTGTTGAAATCTTACCCAAGACTCAAGACAGAGCTTAGTTCTTACCAACTCTATGATGCCTTCCCTAACTCCCATCCTTGGAATTGGTTTCACCTTCTTCTGTACTCCTGCAGCTCATCTTTATTTTATTTGTATTCTATTATATATATATATATATATATATATATATATATATATACACACACAATAGCATGTGGTATAACATGTTGCTCCTTTCTCCCCCTGGACTTGGGTAAATATTTAATTTCTTAGTCTCAATTTCTTCACCTGTAAAATTAGGATAATAATTGTACCTTCAGGGCTCCCCTGGTGGCGCAGTGGTTGAGAGTCCGCCTGCCGATGCAGGGGACACGGGTTCGTGCCCCGGTCGGGGAGGATCCCACATGCCGCGGAGCGGCTGGGCCCGTGAGCCATGGCCAATGAGCCTGCACGTCTGGAGCCTGTGCTCCGCAACGGGAGAGGCCACAACAGTGAAAGGCCCACGTATCGCAAAAAATAAAAAAATAAAAAAATAATTGTACCTTCAGCATAAAGTTGTTAAAGATTAAATGAGTTAATATATGGCAATTACCAGCACCTGGCACAGAGTAGAGCCATACAAATGTTTTTTCAATAAATAAAATAATTATATTTATGATTGCTCCTTTCTCCCCCCTTCACTTTGTGTGTGTGTGTGTATATATATATATATATATATATATATATATATATAATATTTTGAAATCCAGAGCTGAAGCTTTAAAAAGTTTGGACCAAAGTATAGCCCAAAGGAAGGCTGACCTCCCAACTCTGGTTATATGTGATATATATCTGATAATGTGACCCCCATATCATGCTTGCCTTTTGGGCGAATCTCCAAGGGCCTTCTTTTGTCAATGTGAAATGTCAAGACCCTATTTCAGAACCCAGAGAGTAATAGGGACATCCTAGGTCCTTTCTTGATTTCTTGGTCAGTGTTGGCATTGCGGTAGCAAGAAGGGACTGCTTATCTTTCGGACATAAGATGCACTTTCCAGTTTGGCAGACAGTCAGAAAACTTAGATTTTAGTCTTAGCTCAGTGAATCATCTGGAACAAATCGTATACCTCCCCTGCATCTAAACCTATCAGAAAGAGGTCACTGCAGCCTGGCTGGCTTCTTAAACAACAGCATTACTGTGAAGCCTACGTAAATGACAGGAAGTCTGGTGATTGTAAAAGAACAAAAGCTCCCTCAAATCAGACATACCTGAGTTCAAATCCTGTCTGACATTGTGTCTCCTTTGGGAAGTCAGATTACATAAGCTCAGTCTTTTCTGTAAAAGGCAGTAAGAATCTCACAAGATTATTGAAAGGATTAAATACGGTGATATAAGTAAAATGTTTAGCACATAGACCCTCAATTAATGTAACCATATTTACCTGTGTCCAACATACTTTTGCCCACATGTATGTAAACATTACCCTGTTTCTATATACCCCTATTATGACAGGAAGCCAAGAGAAGATGTAAAATAATAGACTGACTTAACTGCAAACAGAAGTTCATATTATCTCACTGCTGTTCCAGGATTCAATATTTACATGAATGAAATAATTTTTGCCTCTGAAAACTTTCAAACTACTTTTAAACCAGTTTTAAAATAAGTACGATGAGTACAGACTTTTCCCCACAAAAATTTCACTGTGTAATGGAGGTGGTATCATTGTCTTGTGCATTTAACACATTGTCAAATGTGGGTAGTTTAGCTCATTGGTCCTTCTCGCAGCCCTGCCTGCCCCCTTCACACTTTTGGATGATGACAGGTATTAGTCCCACTTTCTAAAATGGAGAAATAAAAGCAAAAGAAGTGCCTGATCTGAGGTCATAAGAGTATGTGACTAGGGGAGCTGGGAGTAATGGGGAGATGATGAAAGAATTGAAGGGACTAGAGATGTCTAGTTTGAAATGCAGAATATTCATGGACTACAGTAGCTGTATTTTGGCAACCACTGCCCCGGGTCACTATTTTCTGCAGAGCCTCTTCTTCTAGGCCTCTATACAGGAACTCTATAGGGCAAACTGCTTCTTCTAGACCTTTAAGGGAGGAGAGAGGGGACCAATAGGCAGAGGCACTCTAGCTTCCCTACCAAGAAACACAGGCATCACTCTCTGCCTAGGCCTTGATTCCATCACAGAGACAGGCCCTAAGCCAGAAAATACCATCTAATCCTAAAACTACAACCTATAGTCCAGACGATGGACTGGAAAGCCCGTGACAAAAACTCAGCACAGTCTGAGAAACTTGTTCCTATGGATAGAATGCACTTGTGGTTCTCAATCCTGCCTGAGCAACAGTATCACATAGGGATTAAAAACAGGGATTTCCTGGGCCCCACTCCAGAATCTGTATTTTAAACAAATGCCTCAGGTGTGCAGCCAGGGATGAGAAGCCCTTAATCCAGTAGTTCTCAAGTTTGAACATGAGTCTGAATCACCTGAAAGGCATTTCAAAATATAGATTGCTGGGCCCCACCGCCAGAGTTTTAGATTCATTTGGTCTGGAGAGGGGCCCAAGAATTTGAATTTTTCCCAAGTTCCTAGGTAGTGTTTATGTTACTGGTCCAGGGACCACAGTCTGTGAACAACTGTCATTGCCTGCTTATCTGAGTTTGGCCTCTATATCAAAAAATTCCCATGGCCTCTTCCTCAGTTTACCCCTGCACCAAATAATTGCTGAGGAAAATGGAACCAGCCCCAACCTGCAGTTATCAAGTCAATCTCTACTTACCCTGTGTATCACTGCAGAAACAATCAGCTCACAACCCTGCCAAGGTCTCCTAGGCTAAGAAGAGAGTGACACACATGCACGCACCTCAAGCCACCTGCTTCATAATGTAAAATTTCCCCCCAACGACGCCTGGACCCTGAAAGGCAGGACTGGCCCAGCAGGGAACAGCAGTCTCGGACGTCGCTGTCTTGTGGCGGTCCACCTAATACAGAGTGCAACTTGGGGACCTGAGACTCAGTGCAAATATGTCAGCGCCCAAATCAAGACATTTCCCAGCAGGAGATATGTGTAACTCCGAGAACAGAAGACAAATCTTGTCACATTTACAAGGGTTATCATACCTCAGGAGGACCCTTGAGGTTCTTTTCCAAGGCTGATGACCACATTGTGTTTCACCACCGTGTCCTTCAGAGACATTCCTAAGCTTGTATAAGGGGGTAGGGACTAAAGGACATTTCCCTGTAACATGTGGAGAAAGTCCTGGTGAGGGTTTTTAGAAAACACGGTTTCATGACTCACACAGAACGTGAGAGTATGACACTCCTTCAAATAACACTCCACATCATCTGCAAAAAGGCACTTTAACAGTCTTGGTTGAAAGTTTGCCACAAATTAAAGTGTTCATAGCTTGTTATTACTATTATTTTGTTAATATTCTATGCTTTCTCTGTGAAATTGGGAAGAGTGGATGTTTTTATTTCTACTCTTGGAAGTTTCTTGACAGTGCTATTATTTGAAAATTCAGCTGAGGATAGGGGAGATGAGAGAGGAGGTGATCCACAGTGCATGCTCTAGTCTGAGGGGTCTTTGGGCTTGATGCCCAGAAAAGACACCTTGGAATTACTTAGCACTTTCCAATTTACTATCCTGTCACATAATTCTCTGTGAAGTTTTACAGAAGAGGAAGGAGGCCCAGACAAGTAGCATGACTTTGCACTCAGCTAGTAAATGGTTATGTATGATTGAGATTCAAATCCAGGCCTCTTGGTGTGGAGAAAAGAGAACCCTCCTTCCTACACTGTTGGGAATGTAAATTGGTGCAGCCGCTATGGAGAACAGTATGGAGGTTCCTTTAAAAAGCTGAACTAGAATTACCATATGATCCTGCAATCCCACTCCTGGGCATATATCTGGAGAAAACTCTAATTCAAAAATATACATGCACCCCAATGTTCATAGCAGCACTATTCACAATAGCCAAGACATGGAAACAACCTAAATGTCCATCAACAGATGAATGGATGAAGAAGATGTGATATATATATATATATATATTATATATATATATATATTATATATATATATATATATATACATATACAATGAAATACTAGTCAGCCACAAAAAAGAATGAAATAATGTCATTTGCAGCAACATGGATGGACCTAGAGATTATCATACTAAGTGAAGTAAGTCAGACAGAGAAAGACAAATATCATATGATATCACTTATATGTGGAATCTAAAAAAAATGATACAAATGAACTTATTTACGAAACAGAAAGAAACTCACAGACATAGAAAGCAACCTTAGGGTGATCAAAGGGGAAGGGGGGAGGGATAAATTAGGAGTTTGGGATTAGCAGATACAAACTACTATATATAAAATAGATAAACAACAAGGTTCTACTGCATAGCACAGGGAACTATATTCAATATCTTGTAATAACCTGTAATGGAAGAGAATATTAAAAAGAATATATATATATATATATACATGTATAACTGACTCCCTTTGCTGTACTCCAGAAACTAACACAATGATATAAATCAACTATACTTCAATAAATAAATAAATAAAACAAATCCAGGTCTCTTCACCTCCAATCCAGTGCTGTTACCACCTCAGCACAGGTGATGCAAACAGAGATCTTGACGTCTTCTCCCCAAGTGCTACTGCAGGGACTATGGGTAATGTGGGCTCAGAGTGCTATCTAGGATTCTCCTCCGTCCTTCTAACTGCTTACTCTTGGTACTTCTGAGGTGTGGTGAAACCCAATCAAGAATCACTGCGGGATGTACAGAATGGACCTGAGGACACAGTGGGGCAAGGGGAAGTGGGACAGAGTGAGAGAGTAGCATTGACATATATACACTACCAAATGTAAAATGGATGGCTAGTGGGAAGCTGATGCATAGCACAGGGAGATCAGCTCGGTGCTTTGTGACCACCTAGAGGGGTGGGATAAGGAGGGTGGGAGGGAGGCTCAAGAGGGAGGGGATATGGGGATATATGTATACATAGAGCTGATTCACTTTGTTGTACAGCAGAAACTAACACAATGTTATAAAGCAATTATGTGCCAATAAAGATACTAAAAGAAAAAAAAAAAGAATCACTGCAGGGCTTCCCTGGTGGCACAGTGGTTAAGAATCCACCTGCCAATGTAGGGGACACGGGTTCGAGCCCTGGTCTGGGAAGATCCCACATGCCGCGGAGCAGCTAAGCTCGTGCACCACAACTACTGAGCCCGCGTGTCACAATTACTGAAGCCCGTGCACCCAGAACCCGTGCTCCGCAATGAAGAGTAACCCCCGTTCACCACAACTAGAGAAAGCCTGCACGCAGCAACAAAGATCCAATGCAGCAAAAAAAAATTTTTTTTAATTAAAAAAAATATCCAACTTGCTATAAAGAAATGGAAACAAACATACAATAAATGCTTTAAAAAAAAAAAAAAGAATCACTGCGGTGGTCAAAATGAAAATTAGCTCTAAACTTAAATATGTTATCTTAGAGAGTTTATTAGACTGAGAGCAGAAGTGCATTTTTAAAGCACTATGATACTTTGCACAGCATATTCTGCCCAGCAGTCATAGCAGCACCTAATTTAGGATGTACTTGGGGATCCCAAATTCTTTTCTTTTTCCAGTTTTATTGTGATATAATTGACATATAACATTGTGTAAGATTAAGGTGTACAACACAATGATGTGATATTTGTCTATGCTGCAAAATGATTACCACAATAAATTTAGCTAACATCCATCACCTCACATAGTTACAAATTTTTTTTTCCTTGTGATGAGAACTGTTCAGACCTCTCTCTTAGCAACTTTCAAATATACAAAACAGTACTTTTAGCTATAGTCACCATGCTGTACATTAGATCCCCAGAACTTATAACTGGAAGTTTGTACCTTTTGAGCACCTTCGCCCAATTCCTCTCCCCCACCCCCTGCCCCTGGCAACCACAAATCTGATCTCTGTTTCTATTAGTTTGTTTTTGTTAGATTCCACATATAAGCGAGCTCATACAGTACTTGTCTGTCTCTGTCTGACTTATTCCACTTAGCATAAAGCCCTCAATGTCTATCCATGTTGTTGCAAGTGGCAAGATCTCCCTATTATTTATGGCTGAGTTTTATTCCATGCGTATACATACCGCATTTTCTTTAACCATTCATCTGCTGTTGGACACTTAGGTTATTTCTAGATCTTGGCTATTGTGAATAGTGCTGCAATGAACATGGGGGTGCAGATATTTCTTCAGATCCCAAATTCTTAGAGGCTCTTAGGTCATTGGGTACAGGTAGAAAGGTGTAAGCAGTAGGGAATAAGGCTTGTTGGGTGATATGAAAAGAAATGCTATGCCACCTTCACGTAATAATACCACTGTCTATGGTGGAATTTGTGAATGAATTACTTTAAGAAAACATTATTTTCTTGAGCCCTCAGTCTCTAATAATGCCGTCTATCTCTTGCTACCATTCTGGGAAAGGATTTCTTCCCATAATTCCTTGTATATTGCTGGGATGCAAAAAAAAAAAAAAAAAAAAAAAAAGAGAGATGAGATCCGAAGAGGAAGAAAATGTTTTCTGCTTTTGGTCACATGTCCTAAGATCTCAGTAATCATCTTGAGGTTTTTATTTATTTATTTATTTATTTATTTGCGGTTCGCGGGCCTCTCACTGTTGTGGCCTCTCCCTTTACGGAGCACAGGCTCCGGACGTGCAGGCTCAAAGGGCATGGCTCATGGACCTAGCCGCTCCGTGGCATGTGGGATCTTCCCGGACCGGGGCACGAACCCGTGTCCCCTGCATCGGCAGGGGGACTCTCAACCACTGCACCACCAGGGAAGCCCCATCTTGAGGTTTTTAAGATTCACAAGAGAGCAGTTTTTTTAATTTTAGAGAAATCGACTACAGAAAGATGAGCAGCAGGAACATGTACCAAGAGCTTCTCACAGGTATGTTGTTTCCTTTGACCCTTGACTGCATCCCAGCGATATACAAGGAATTATGGGAAGAAATATATGCACCCCCACGTTCATTGCAGCACTATTCACAATAGCCAAGATCTAGAAATAACTGAGGGAGTTTCAAATCCTGCTTGGCATGTGTTGTGAAACAAACAGGTTTTCAGTGAGAAGATTTCACCTTTTTCCCATCACAAGCTCCTCCAGATTTCTTTGCTCCCTGGGAGCTCTTGGGGCTGCTCAGCTGGTTCCAGCCCTTTGTTGGCAGCAACTCCAGCCAATGCCTGGAATTGCATGTGTGGATTGGTAGGGAGCCCTCTCTTCCCCGTTTTCCTCACTGGAACTGGTGCGCTTCCTCTTCATCTAGATCCTAGCTGTGTCTGAGCACTGTGGTCAGATGTAGAGAACAAACGTTTGGACACCAAGGGGGGAAAGTGGTGGCGGGGTGGTGGTGGTGGTGGTGTGATGAAGTGGGAGATTGGGATTGACATATATACACTAATGTGTATAAAATGGATAACTAAAAAGAACCTGCTGTATAAAAAAATAAATTAAATAACATTCAAAAATTTAAAAAATAATAAATAAACCTTGACCTTTGGGGAAAAAAATGAAAAATAAGATCTAGCTGAAAATAAGTATGCATTTAGTTACATATTCCATATTTCTTCTCTCAACATTGGTATGATACTTTGATGTGTAATCACCACGCTAAACTCAATGCTATGATCATTTATGCTGCCGCATCCATGATTGCTGGACACTAAGCCAATCAGTCTGCTGTTGCTTCCTTGATATCTACAAATAGCCCTAATAGTTCGAAATTATAGTCAAGAAGTTTGGGGGTACTCTTGTTGCAATTGCCCTACTTAAACCCATAGTACCAAAGCTGCTTTGGGATCTTTTCCTGCGATATATTTTGCCTAATGGAACTGTGTCATGATAAACAAATGATGCTATTATTACTTTGTAGATTGTAGACATACCTCTATTGTTATATGAGGCTGGAAGAATGACCTTCCACCTCTTCCTATCAATGGTTAATAGGCACTGTAAGATTCTATAGGAAAAATTAGTGCAACTCTTTCCATAGCAATTGAAACACACGTCTCAAGAAGGGATCACCCATCTAGAGACTGTCATACAGAGTGAAGTAAGTCAGAAAGAGAAAAACAAATATCGTATATTAACGCATATATGTGGAACCTAGAAAAATGGTAGAGATGAACCGGTTTGCAGGGCAGAAATTGAGACACACGTGTAGAGAACAAACATATGGACACCAAGGGGGGAAAGCAGCGGGTGGTGGTGGTGGTGGTGTGATGAATTGGGAGATTGGGATTGACATATATACACTAATATGTATAAAATGGATAACTAATAAGAACCCGCTGTATAAAAAATAAATAAAATTCAAAAATAAAAAAGAATTAGTTAGCATAGCTGGAAGGAGTTTATATTAACTGGAGTTTAAACCAATATATAACATATAATGTATGTGTGTGTGTATATAATATGCAAACATCTATGTGTATATGTACATATGCAAACAACTGAAAAATTCTTTAAAATCTTAAGTTGTTTTTATCAGCCCGATACTTACATACTGATAAAAAAAAAGAATGAAATAATGCCATTTGCAGCAACATCGATGGGCCTAGAGATTATCATACTGAGTGGAGTAAACCAGACAGAGAAGGATAAGTATCATATGATATCACTTATATGTGGAATCTTAAAAAAATGATACAAATGAACTTATTTACAAAACAGAAACAGACCCACAGACATAGAAAACCAATTTTTGGTTACCAAAGAGGAAAGGGCAGGGGAGACATAGAAAACAAATTTATGGTTACCAAAGAGGAAAGGGCAGGGGAGGGATAAATCAGGAATATGAGATTAACATATACACATTACTACATATAAAACAGATAACCAACAAGGCCCTACTGTATACCACAGAAAAATATACTTAATACTCTGTAATAACTTACAATGGAAAAGAATCTTAAAAGGAATGGATACATGTATATGTGTAACTGAATCACTTTACTGTACACCTGAAACTAATACAACACTGTAAACCAACTATACTCCAATATAAAATAAAAATTAAATTTAAGAAAAGGATATGAAGTTTGTTGTAATCTGTTACAGCAGCAATAGGAAACTAATATAGTCACCAGCTGGTATGTGGCAGAACTGGAATTTTGCAGATAGGTCTGGTGGGCTCCAAAATCATTGCTCTTTCCATCACTATGGAGATGCGGTGCTTTTAAAGAAATGGTGGATGCGACAGTGGAAGGTAAAAAGCTGCAAGGAAGAGCTTAGGAGGGCTGATCCTGGGCTCTACCAAATAACCTCTTCCACATGGCCTGTTGTTTTTCATTTCAATAGTTATAAAGTTATTTGGATTTAAAAAATAATCTTTTCAAGTAATTGCTAGTACTTCTGGCTAGATCTAAAGGTCACTGGTACTTTAGGATGGATTAATCTCAGTTTTTTATTATGTGGTGATAATAACTGCAATGAAGAAATTGAAGTTTTGATTGGGTGAGGGTGAAGCAAGTAATGTTGAAGTAATGGCAGCACTTCAGTTTACAGACAGGCCTGGGGGCTGGGGGAAGGGTGCTGACAATGAAAAGCTGGGGGCCATTCGAGGACAACAGGTACAATATGCCAAAGACGACTCAGCCTATTTCAAACTTCTCCATAGAGAGAACTGCCTGCATGGAAGTTTTCAGATTTCTTAAATTGCATGAGATCCTATTTATACTAGCAATTTCACTTAAACCTTGTCCTCAAGAGCCTTGCCTTTCATACCTTACTCATAACTCATTTCCACAACTAGTGGTCACATCTATGAAAATGAAGCTGTTAAGCAAGTAGGGCTGGCTGGCCTGAGGTGAAATTTGTGAAAGAGGCAGCCTCACCTCTCTCATCTCTATTTGAATCTTAGCAAGGCCTTTAAAGCCTTCCCCAACTGGAAGGTTTCTGGCTTTTTGTTTAGTTTTTGTCTGGAAGGTTTTGAAACCTCACCTGGGATGTCACCATCACTGTACGTCCTTCTCAGAGGTTAGTCAAGGTACCAATAGGAAAGGGAGGCTGGCCAGCTAAGTGGATACCTCAGTGATTTTACTATTATATTTCCATTTCTAATCCTATTTCAATACCCTGAATAATCCCAAAGTTTGGGAGGGAAGTAAAACTTCGTTTTTCCTTACAAATAGGTTTAAAACCCTTTCCTTAACTTGAAGCAGTGTTTGGGTACGGGGATGCATTTTGGGTGGGATCCTCATACACACTGTATATGGCTCCCCAAAGGCAAGAAAAGCTCTTGCCTCCATTTAGCTCATTTGGGGTAGACAATCTATAAAGAACGTATTATAGACTATAAAGGAAAGGAGGACAATTATATTCCTTTGTTTCTCATCCGCACTAAAAGATCCAGCAGGTGAAGTCTGAAGGAAAATAGATTTCTTCCCTCCCACTCTTAGTGAATGTGTGGTGCTGCCTCCAATCCTGCTCCACCCTTGATTTAAAAAAAAAAAAACAAAATAAAACAGAACACAACACCTAAAAACACAGGGTAGTTTGGAACTGCTGGTAGAGGAGTTGGATGATTTAACAAAAGAGACACTGACAAAAAAAATCATTTTTTTTACAATACTATAATTATAAAGTTGAAGGCACATCCTTGGCAGATATATGTTCAATTACATGCTTATGGAAAAACAAACTACTGAATATCTTGACTATAGTAGATGATTATTGCACAACATCGTCCACTGCTGTTTTGGGTATCAAACAATCAATGTTCAACAATGGTTAGTTAAACACTTCTTTAACTAAAAGCATAAGTTTGAGACGCCTGGTTTTGGCTACAAAAGGCATTTACTATCAGTGCCATTAGGGAAGCTCTTTTAATTGAAGAACAAGAATTCATGCTTTTGTGCTTTATCTGGTTACTCATACCAGATAAACTTTCAGAAGGACTACAGAAAGTTAGCGTAAAAATAGCTAATAATTTGGCACGAATCTGCATTTTTTTATATTTGGTAAAATAATATTTTTAAAATAGAGAAAAGAAACAAAAATATCCAAAAGGAGTGATTCCAGGAATGTTTTTACCTTATTAAAACAACCAGTAACCAGATGCCTCAGCCAAAGAAAATAATAAAATAGAGTAAAATAAATACTAAGAAAAATAATTTTAAAGCAAGATCCATAAGTAGTGGAAAAAATTCTCAATGAACATACATTCTTGATTTTCAGCTGTGTACATAAAAGATACGCACACTTAAATGTTTGGAAACATCTTGCCTACAATGCTATTTAAGCATTTTGAACAAAGAATACATTCAATAAAAGAATAACTTTTAAAAATTTGAAGCACAATATAAAATTATTTGTTCACAAGGCATCAAATCTAACACCTAAAACGTTGATACTAAACTATGAAAAATAACATTTCTATTTTCACAACTGACAACCATACTTCTTTAGACTATAACACTAAACAGTTATGTTTTAACCATTGAAATTTAAAAGGCATCTTTGGATATTTAAGATAAAAGGTGCCCCTTAGTTGAGTCTGAACCAGCACTGGATATTAAAACATCCTTGTTATCTTCAGACTGAGGGCGTGGTTGCTGAGTGAATACAAAAGAGTGACAAAGGAACAACAAATAAAGAACTTCAAATATTCTAATATCAAATTCAAATATAAATCCATTTTCCTTCTATATGGGTAATATATGTATATATGTATTATATGAATAAACACAGATGCATACACACACATTTATAAAATTTGTTCTCACTAGTAACTAATTACTTAAAGCTAGTTACTAACTGAAAGCAGTGTTTTTGATCTCCTCCATATGTCTCTCTCCCAGTGACTACAGCTGCTCTATGAAGCTAATGGGAGTTCAGAATTGCAAGAGACTTGTGGTAGAGAATTCAAAGATGGCTATAGATATTTAAAGCAGGATTCTTTATAAACAGCATGTTTTCTGTTCCTGTACTAAGGGCTGAAATTACATCCTTGATTTTTCCCAGATTATATAGGCTGCTCTTCTCATTGCCCTATGACATGTGGATCCCTTGGCATGTGAGGCCAAGTGGACAACTCTAACACACACAGCATAATAAAAGTAGTAACTGGCTATGTTCAAGTGCTTCAGAGAGATAGAAGAGTGAAAGTGAGGGGAAGGGGGAGGGGGAGGAAGGGAGGGAGGGAGAGAGAGAGACACAGAGAAAAGTGTTTCTTTTTCAAAAGTCTATATTATACCTTTGCCATATTAGCTATTTCTTCTAGAAGAAACAAGTTGTGGTATGACGGGCCACTGGAATTAAAATAAAAAACAAATATTAAAATTCAAATTGAAAGCATGGAAGATGGCACAGGCATTGGTCTAAAAAAGAGCCTAGACCTACCAACTCATTCATATTTCATTAAAATTGGTTTGCTTTTCTAGATTAATAGCACCTTCATCAAGTTTCAGCTCTGTCTTTAAGATAGCTGAGATAAAAATGAAATCTTTTCCAAATCTGAAAAGTCAGCATGGAATTATGTTGTAAACTTTTTTGAGTGCATATGAAAGAACAAGAGAAAAAGGAAGTTGGAAAGGAGGGAAGAACCCCATCCCCCACTCCCACCTGATTTTAGACTCTGCTCTGTAAAAGCGATTTTTGATATTTATCACTGACCTCAAGGGGAAATAAGAACTAACATTTACTGAGCACAAATCCTATGTGCTAGGAATTGTGCTAGCAGCTTTACATATGACAATGGGAATAGATGTTAGGAATTTACGTATGAGTTTTCTTCACTTACATATTCTGCATCTGAAATCCACCTTGCAGTTAACAAGTTAATTTAAATAGTGATACAAGTACCAGATCTCTGACCAGCGTATTAACTCCCAGGCACTCACAGGGGGATTTCTAAATTTATATGTTGATGAGAACAAGCCCGTGAATATGCCAACCACACTAGCTAGCAAGTGCAAATGTTTTAAACTAGAGAAAAATATAGATTTAGCTAAAAGGTATCACAACCTAGGGAAATTCTCATTTCTGTATTACAATTTACTGTATTTCTTGGTAAAAGTGGCTTTGTGTAATAGCATTATTTTAAAGTCATTTTGAGAGATTATCTAAAACAATAAAAGACAATTAAAATCTATTAAATTATAAATATCAGCTAATGTCTTGCATTCTCTCCAGAAAAGGACAAATTTAGTGAATCCAGGTAATTTTATATGACCGGTACATGTTAAACATGGTAGTGTCAATCTTTGGAAAAAAATCAATTGTAGAAGTGGCTCAAAATCTTAAGTTTCTGAACTGAGGCTGATAGATGATACTAAGAACAACTTATAGCTGAACCCAGCAGGAGTGAACTGAAAGCTTGCACAGAGCTAGGGAGTCACTGAAGGAGGAATCTGATATATTTTTTACAACAATGGAAAGGTGGGAAGCAGGGAACCATATAGGTCCTGAAAGTCTTTTGAGCTACAAGATAAAGAAACAAACAAGTTACTGGAAAAGTTGTCAGTTATTTTTGTCAATGAGAAATCACCTACACTTAGCTCACTTGAAAGAACCTAATAAAAGAAAACACATTGGGGCATCTAAGAAAGCGACGGCTTTGTGACCACCTAGAGGGGTGGGATAGGGAGGGTGGGAGGGAGGGAGACGCAAGAGGGAAGAGATATGGGAACATATGTATATGTATAACTGATTCACTTTGTTATAAAGCAGAAACTAACACACCATTGTAAAGCAATTATACTCCAATAAAGCTGTAAAAAAAAAAAAAAAAGAAAGCAACGGCAAAGACAAAGATGCAGGGAGAAGGGGGAAAGAAAGCCTGTAATAAATAGGCCTGTCTATTTTTAAACAGTTTCTACTCTTTTGCTTCTAAAACAGGATTCTTTACACAGTGCTTTGAAAGCCATTACTCCCCAATCTAGCAGGGAGGAGGGCTCGAGAATCTCCTCAAGATTATGTGCTCAAATCTTCAAATTTTCAATGATCTTTTCTTGAACTTTTTTTTTTGGGTCAAATAAAAATTATCTATGACCTTAGCAGCAATTCAGTAATCTTCAGTTGTAGGACTTGTAAACCTCCCTGGTCTACCTTATCTGTTGCTAGTGAAAACAAAAAATACTGGAAATTCATTTTCAATAAAGCTAGGTTCCAAGCTGATGCCCTGAAAAAGATATTTTTGCCATTAGACAAATGCAATTCAAATAGATTCCCTAACATAAGAGCATGAGACCAACATAAAGCCCTGCAATATTTTAAAAAGCTAAGGTGACCATGAATGCTGTGTCAGTGCAGAACAACATCATCTAGCAGCACTCTCTGTGGCCTGTTACAACGCACTGTCGTCATCTTCCCTGCAGTCTCCCACCAGGAGTGAGTGCTTGTCAGGTTCACTAGTACCAACACTGTTCAGTGATCGTTTATCAGACAGCAGTGAGTTTATGGAGGCTCTGCTGTAATTAACAATCCGGTCCAGCAAACCCAGTTTAGGAGAATTTCTTGAGGTATCATCTATTCCAACATGAACACTTATTTCTGAAGGACTTTTCTGTCCCATCTGGCCTCGGGCATGTAGTTCATAATTCTCATAAGTTGGTTTCCTGTAACTGAAAAGATGCAAAAGTATACTAGTTTGAAATAATCAAACGTGAACTATCCGCTTGTTACATTCAAAAATGAAAAGAGATTAACCTGGTTTGAAATGTATAAAGGTGGTCAAAAGGAGTTGTGTGAGGTCACATGATCAGAAATCCTACTTCTGAGAGCCAGTGTACTAGATTTTACCCCACTCAGTGCTTGTGGTTGCTCTGTATATACTACATAAGGTGATAATTATGTAGTTAACATTTATTATTAAGAACAGTTTGGGCTTATCATTGACCAATACAAGAATAAAACCTAGCAAGACTGACTGTGGGTGAGAAGCGTGAGCGAGCTATCATACTTACAGTTTAAGGAGGAGTGAAGAAAGTACTACTGAAACAGATGAAGCAGCCATTGCAGCAGATCCCATCCAGGGCTGCAAAACCAAACCAATGGGCATAAAAACTCCTAGAAAACAATTTTGGATTAGTTAGACCAAACAGTACTAAACAGATTACCACTGTGTTCCTAATACATATATACAAATAATTTCCTTCTTTGATATTTATTCAGCAATTTATCCTCCTGTTGGTAGAGATTTATGTCGTTGCCAATTTTTCACTAATAGAGTGTTGCTGTGAACATTCTTGTACATGCCGCCCTGTGCATGTGCTTGAGAATTTCCCTAGGGTATATACCTAGAGGTGAAACAGCTAGATTATAACATAGGCACACCTTCAACTTTAGGTAGATATTTCTCAGTTGCTCTCCAAAGTGGCTGTACCAGATCACAAACCCTCCAATAGTGTATGAGAGTTCATATTCTACAAACTCATCCACACTTGGTTTTGACAGACATTTTAAAATTTGTGCATATGATGGGGATGAGACAGACTTACTGTACTTGTAATTTTTATGTGCTTATCTGTATTTTTTCTACTTTTTATACAGTGACCGTATATTACTTGTATAATTTTTTAAAAATAACTTGCTCCATGAATTAATCTCTCTGGACTTTGTTCTTTTACTCTTTGTCTCTCCATCTGTGTGTCCCTGTTGATAAACAGTTTTGTAATTGTTCTCATGTTATCTCATGTCCTTCTTTGGCTCTAAAACCAGAGAGAACAAGAAGAAAGTGATAACTATTTTTCTTATGTTATTACTAATACTAACATCTACCAAGCCCCTAAGTAATGGGGATGATCGGATGCTTATTAAATAATTCTAAACTGCCTTTTCTTGGTCGTATTCCTTTGTTCAATTTCTCTCTCTGTCTTTCTCACATCTGGTTCCCAAACTTTAAAAAAAACTGTTGGCTATTAGAACATTAAGAAAATTCTCTGCATGCTATAATCACAACAATGAAACAAGACAAAAACCAATACAGACTAAAAAAGATCAGAAAGATGTATACTAAAATACCAACAGTAGATGTATTCGGGTAGTGAGATTAAAGCTAAATTTATTCTCTTCAGCAAAAACTAAATGAGTAAGCAAATAAGTACGTACGTGTGTGAGAGTATATGGAGAAAAAGATGAAGCAATGTGGCAAAATATTATTAACTGGTGAATTTCGGTGAAGGGTATTTTGTTTTATTGTATCATTTTTCTCCTTGTTTATGTACATTTGAAAATTTCAAAATACAAAGTTGAAGGTAAAAATAAGGTAAAAATAAAATAAACCTATCAGAAGGCTTATACATTCTAGGCCATAATGAACATGCTGAAAATTTAAATTATTGATTTTAATATTACCTCTCACCATACCAGCAGGCTACATACAAAACTGAGCTCAAAACTAATAATAAGAAGACTAAAACTTCCAATACGGTAGGCCTCTAATGACTTCATGAAAAAAGCAATACAAGTTAACTGTCACATACCAGCAGCTATGGGAATTCCAATCAGATTATAAATTAGAGCAAAGACAAAATTTATCCGAATCCTCTTGACTGTCTTCCTTGATAAATCAATACTTGCCACTACATCCAGAAGATCATTCTGAGAACAGAAATATTTGTGATATTAGCAAGAGACTGTAACTTGACCAGTAACTTGTATTTGATACTGTGTATACCGAAGATGATGTGTACCTTACGGTAATATGTGAATTAACTACAAATCTGAGATATTGCTAAAAATTTGAGGCTGTCTTGGAAGGGGGTTTTCAGGAATTTTTCTCAGGGTTCTGAAAATACTTTTAGGGTTGTATGCTGGTACAGGGACTAAATCCCACTAAAATAACCTCAGCAAGTATTTGTTGAAGATAAGAGTATCATACGTATATTCCCAAATCTAATGCTTCACTTTAGAAGCTTGTCATTCTCATTTGCTTCGCTGAAATGAGAAAGTCTGGAAGTAATTACTAAGACTTCTCATACTTCCATCTTGAACTCTCCCAGTCTCAATGGCTAGGAGCATGGGAATTCGAAGGGCACAATCATTTTGTTCAATATACGACACTATCCCTGACCATGTAGAGCAGTCTCACACTCCTCAAAGGTCAGACCATAGGACTTACCCGTATCAAAACCACATCGGCTGCTTCAATGGCTACATCTGTGCCTGTGCCAATGGCAATTCCAACATTAGCCATCGCCAGAGCTGGGGAGTCATTGATTCCATCTCCTACCATTGCTACCCGGTTCCCCTCCTCTTGGAGTTGCTTCACCTTAGCAACCTTGTGGGAAGGTAGAACTTCAGCAAACACCTTAGTAATGCCAACCTACATGGGCAAAAATAAACTCCATTCATTTCAAGAAATATTACTGAGTACCTGAAATATAACTCGGCAATGATGAGCCATCAGTTTCCACCTACCAAATGTCCAAATTGTAAGAGACTAATAATATCCAGGGATAGTAAGGATATGGGGAAATGAGCTCTCTTATATACTGTTGGTGGGTGTGTAAGTTGGTACTGTCTTTTTGGAGGGTACTTGGCAGCATCTATCAAAGTGTGCATGTCATTTGGTTCAGCAATTCCACCCCTAGCTATATTTTGGACATACCTGTACATGTATAAAAATAAGTATGTCCAAGGATGTATATTACTGCCTTATTTGTAAAACAAAATTTTCAAAACCACATAAATTATTTTTTTTATTAGAGGAATGGTTAAGTACATTGTGACGCATCCGTACTATGGAATTCAATGCAATGATGTAGAAAGAATGAAATAAGTTTATATGTTCAGACATGGACAAAGCTCCAAGGCATATATATTGCTATCTGAAAGAAAGCAAACTGCTGAACAAGTTGTACAAAAATGATCCAATTTATGTTCAAAGTACCAGAACTATACATCTGTATATGAACATATAACCATATGAAAAAGTGTAAGGGGGTAGGGCTGGACAGGGAGGCTTGGGAAAATGGTGACTTAAACGTTCTACTTTACAGCCTTCTGTATTTTTTATACAAGAATGTATTTATATATTATCTTTATTATTTAATAGAAGACGGGAGAAGGTATTGCAAAATAGAAAAGCCTAATATGAGAAAAGTTTTAGAGGGAAGGCAAATGTGGGGGTGAGTAGCAGAAGAATGCTATGGAAGATGGTTCTATCAGTGGTATCCAGGATGGACTAGAGAGGAACGTGCGTGGAGCTACTGCTGTACTTTAGGCATGAGAGGATGAGAGCCTGGCTTAGGCTGGCAGCACCGGTGGAGACTATCAGCAACATTTCAAAGGAAGCATCAACAGAAACTGTGTACAATGTCACTCAAGCATCCCATGAACTAAGCAAATAGCTTTTTACTTATAACAGTTCCAGACAAAACACAAAGTCCTTCCTGCATAGTATGCCAATTTTTCTTTAAGGAACCAGATATGGCTACTCGGGGATAATGAAAATAATAGTTAAATTACTTCTTTAGCAGCTGAAGGCAAGAAAGGAAATGTATGTGAAGAATGAGAAGTTACCACATACTCCCACCCCAACAACTAAGTAAACCCATTACCTGAGAAGCAATAGATCTAGCTGTTTTACTGTTGTCTCCAGTCATCAGAACTACTTCTAAGCCCATAGATTTCAGAATATGGACTGCCAATTCTGCTTCAGGCTTCACTGTATCAGCAATAGCTACCAAGCCGCACAGCTCATCTAATATAGGAGCACCAGAAGATAGAATTTGGAATATGGTGAAAGCAGAATAATATTCTGACTTAAAATTTCAGAAAGAAATGAATTTTGTTAAGTGAAGTTGTTCAGGACTTGGCTTAACTCAAAATATCTCCAAGACCACATAGACTTTATACCACAAACCCTGCAACAAGCCTCCATACTTGGTTGTGAAAATTTCAGAGTGAGGTAGGGCTTACTAATGAAGGTAATGATAGGAAACTGAAGAGACTTTACTGGATACTAAAATACTTATTTTCTTTCTTTAGAGAAGTATTGGCCAATAGCCCCAAACACTTTAGCTAATTTAAAGGCAAATGAAACTGAAAACTCATACTTCACCCTTTTTAAGGTGAAGGGGTGGATGGAAACAAAACTGGCATTTTATACTGGGAAAAAATCACTACAAGTAGCTATTTTAAAAACAAAAATAAATGGTATTTTCTGCTTCTTCCTGGGCCTAAAAAGGCCATAGTAAGATAATGCCTTCATACTTAGCAAGGATTATAAATGTTGACTAATTAATCTCACAGCTAGAAATGTACCCTAAGAAATAATTTAACAAAATACCTAAAACCTCAAAGATGTTTACTGTGGTGTTACTTACAACAATAAAATATTAGGAGTAGCTTAAATTTCCAACAGGGGAATGATTAAGTTAGTCATAGTGTATAAGTATGACAAATGGTGCCACATTAAACTACGATTGGAAATATTTACTATTAAATAAAATAAGACAAAATAAAACAGTATGTGTACAAGGAATTTTAAATTTTTATTCAACTTTGAGGTAAAATTTACATACAATAAAATGCACCCATTTATAAACAGTATATGTACTAATATTGTAATTCTGTGTGATGTGTATGAATATATATCCAGAAATGTCAATTAAAACTGACATTGTGTTTAGATGATGAGATTATGAATATTCTTTTACTTTGCTATAATGTTATTTTTAGGTTTAAAAAAAAATCCTTGATTAGCTTTTTTTAAAACCACAGGCTACGGAGGAAAATAACAAAGCCAGGCAAATGCAAGAGAATTTTAAATTAATCAGTAACAATTATGTATTGCTGACATTTTTACTTTGCATTCAGGCTGCTTTTGAATAACCCTCATAGTTCAGATGTCTCTCAAAAATACACAGAAAACAAGTGAAATCATGACACTGAGTCATAGTGTACTTAAGGAAAACCTTACCATCAACTGCTACCAATACAGCAGTCCGACCTTTTCTCTCATGTTCAGTCATGGAATCGTTTACATCGTTATTAATGACAAGACCATTTCTAATCATCCACTCCCGGTTACCAATAAGAACTTTGTACTGCTGAGCATTAAGAGCATCTGAAGAAAGTACAGAAATGACATTTAGTGAACTTGTTTAATATTTATAACAACCCTTTAGGGACAGTCTTCCTCTCTAATCTTGCACAGTCACTACGTTGGTTTTTTGGTAGAAAACAGCCTACAACAGTGATTTCCAAATGTTCAAGGAACATACTCTGCTCTTCCATGCCTCTGGGCCTTTGCACATGAGGAGTGAGGACCACCTGGAGGTCCTCATCCCCCCTCTTCAAATACCAAACTGCATCACATATATTCTTTAAGAGCCATTTCAAACGTTACTTTCTTGGTGACGCTTTCCATGTGACCCTTCCTTATGATCTTCCATAGCAACTGAATTAAATTAAAAATATTTATTGTGCATCAGTACAACCATCAGTGTTGGACAAGAACACACAACCATACTGATGTCTCATTTTAAACATGTGACCACTAACTTTAAGTGGGCCCTTAGTGATGCCTGGCTATTCTACTACATTTCCCTAGTCCATTCATTCTCCATTCCTTCTAGATGGCTACTTTATACCTTCTCTTCTCCCATTCTCATACCAGATAATGACTCTGCTTCTTACTTCAGGAAGAAAATAAAAGCAATCAGAAGAGAACTTCCACAAGCTCTTATTGCCACATCTATCCAACTGCCTGTGCCTGTGTACATACTGATCTAGCCTCTCTTCTGTTATTATAAATGGCCCCTACTCCTATTTAAGGGCAACTTCTCCACTTGTGTACTAGATCCCCCTCCTTTGCCTATTTTATATTTATTTATTCGGCTGTGCCGGGTCTTAGTTGCAGCACACAGGATCTTTGTTGCAGCACGCAGAATCTTTAGTTGCAGCATGCGGGATCTAGTTCCCTGACCAGGGATCGAGTCCAGGCCCCCTGCATCGGGAGTGCAGAGTCTTAACCACTGGCCCACCAGGGAAGTCCCCCTTTGCCTATTTTAGAACGTCTCTCCAACAATTCTCCCCTCTCTCTCTTGCATAATCATATTTTCTACTTCTGCTGTACATAGTCCTATCTTTAAAAAAGAAAATGAAACAACCCTCTCTTGATCTCATTTACCTCTCTAGCTACTACCCCATTTCTCTGCTTCTGTTCATAGCAAAACTTCTCAAAAGTGTTGTCTCTATCGGCTGCCCTCCAATTCATACCTTCCCATTCTCTTGTGAACCCACTCAAATACAGCTTTTGTCTCTGTTACTCCAAAGAATTGTTCATACAGTACACCAGTGATCTTTAATAAATCTAACGGGTAATTCTTCATCCTCATCTTACTTGCCCTATTAGTAGCATTTTAACACAGTTGATCATTCCCGCCTTGAAATACTTTCTTCATTTGGCTTCTAGATCACCACATTCTTATGAGCTACCTCCTCACTCACCACTTCTTCTGTCTTCTTTGCTGATCCTTCCTCATCTCCCTGACCTCTTAATTTGTAGTGTTGCAGGGCTCAGTCCTTAAACCTCTTCAGGTTTAATCTCATTCCCCCTCTATCTACTCTCACTCCTTGATGATTTTTTTTCTTTTGGCCACACCTCGCGGCTTGTGGTAGCTTAGTTCCTCGACCAGGGATGGAACCCAGGCCCATGGCAGTGAAAGCGCCAAGCCCTAACCACTGGACCACAAGGGAATTCCCAACGCCTTGATGATTTTATCCAGTCTCATGGCTTTAAATACCATCTATATCAGTGCTGTCCAACAGAACTTTCTGTGATGATGGAAATGTTGTACATCTGCTCTGTTTAATACAGTAGCCACTAACAACATGAGGCTATTGAGCACTGAAATGTGACTAGTATGGCTGAAGGGCTGAATTTTAAATTAAATTAAATTTTAATTAATTTAAATTTAAATAGTCACACGTAACTAGTGGCTACCATATTGGCCAGCACAGATCTATAAGTGGATGACTCCCAAGTCTACATCTCCAACCCAGTTTGTTTCCTTGGAACTCCAGACTTGTGCAGCCACCTGCCTCCTTGATAGTTCCATTTATACGACATCTCCACTTGAATACCTAACAGGCACTCAAACTTAACATATCAAAAACTGATCTCTTGATCACTTTTCCTCAATATTGCCCCTCCTGTGACCTTCTCCATCTTGTTTAAATGGTAACTCCATCCTTCTAAATTGCTTAGGCCACAAACTTTGGCCTAATTCCCCATTTCCAATCTGTGAGATCTGTCAGCCAGCTCACATCCAGGGGAATTCCCTGGTGGTCCAGTGGTTAGGACTCCAAGCTTCTGTTGCAGGGAGCACGGGTTCGATTCCTGGTCAGGGACTAAAATCTCACAAGACATGTCACGCAGCCAAAAAAAGAAAAAGATATGTCCAGAATTTGACCACTTCTTAACGGCTTCTACTGTTATTATACTGGTCCAAGCCACCATTATCTTTCACCTGGATTATGGCAATAGCCCACTAACTTATCTCCCTGCTTCTGCCCTTCCCCCTACCCCCTGCAACAGTGTATTTTTCCCAGAGCAGCCCAAATAATACTTTTTAAACATTAAGTCAGATTCTGTCATTCCTATGCTCAAAACTCTCCAACGGCTTTCCATCTCAGGGTAAAAACCAAAGTCCTTTCAATGTCCTTACCTCATCCCTTACGTCCTTCCCATTCATTTACTCTGTTCTGGCCACTTTGTTCCTTAAACTAGTCAAGCACACTCCTGACTCAAGGCTTTTGTACTTAACATTCCTCCTTCCTGGAATGCTCTCATCACAGATATTCACATAACTTTTTCCCTCCCCCTCCTCAGGTTTCTGCTCAAACACCATCTTCTCAATGAGGCCTACCCTGACCAGCCTATATCAACAGGATCTGCTACTCCCAGCATTCCTTATATCTCTTGCCCTTCTTCATTTTCTTCACAGCACTATCTCCATCAGACAGACTATATTTGCTTATTTATTTGCTCACTGTCTTGTGTTCTCCCACCAGGAATGTAAACTCCATGACATAGGGACTTCGTCTATTCTGCTCACTGCTCATTCTTTAGTGTCTTGAACAGTGCTTAATAAAACCTGTCAGGTGAATGAAATTACTGTGTGTCAGTGTGCTTGATACTGTGAGTTCACAGACAGATAAAAAAATCACAGTTTAGTAGAAACAGGCAGGCAAATAAAGAATTCTCATGCAGCGTGCCTAGCACATCTAGAGATTAAGTACAGTTATGACTAAAAAAGAAGAGCAAATATCTCTGCTTATGTATGTCAGTCAGTGAAGGCTTCACTAAAGAGAGATGTGAGCTGAGTCTTCAAAGATGAGAAAATAGCAAATGAGGTGATCTAATGAGCATGAAATGACACGATGTAAGGAGAAACTCTAAGTAGTTCCATATGGACAAAACACAGTGTACGTGGGTGACAGTGGAAAAAGACAAGATGGGTGGTGCAGGCAGGCAGGAGATGTATCATGGGGAACAGATCTTGAACAAAATCCACAGAGACTGGACTCTGTCCTGTCGGAGATGGAGAGCCTGTAAAGCCAGGGTCCTTAACAGATTTCCATGGAGGGGCTTTTGGATACATACAAACGTCCAAAACAGAAGTTTTCTGAGTGGTGGGCATAGCTTTTACCACCTTCCTCCAAAGGTTCATGATTCAAAAATAGGTTATAAACCACTGCAATAAAAGCTATTAGTCAGAAAGTGATATACTCAGGTTTGCATGTTAGAAAAATTACTCAAGCACAGATGGGTAGGGGGGTTCCTGGCACACTTAGGTATGTATAGCATGTTTTTGGTCAGATGGATAGACCAACAGGAAACTCGGGAAACTGGCCTTGGCTGCAGATATGGATTTTAGAGGAGCAGTGGAAACCTACAGGTGGTAGAATAAGTGATAAGCATGAACAAGAGTGTACAGAGAGGACTTCCCTGGTGGCGCAGTGGTTGGGAATCTGCCTGCCAATGCAGGGGACATGGGTTCGAGCCGTGGTCCGGGAAGATCCCACAGGCCATGGAGCAACTAAGCCCGTGCGCCATAACTACTGAGCCTGCCCTCTGGAGCCCGCGAGCCACAACTACTGAAGCTCACATGCCTAGAGCCCGTGCTCTGCAGCAAAGAGAAGCCACCGCAATGAGAAGCCTGTGTACCACAACAAAGAGTAGCCCCCTGTTGCTGCAACTAGAGAAAGCCAGTGCACAGCAACGAAGACCCAACACAGCCAAAAAATAAATAAATTTTTTTAAAAAAAGACTGTACAGAGAGAGTATGTAAAATGAACAAAAGACAAAGAACAAAACTCTGAGGACACCCAACATGTGAGAGCCAGGAGAAAAGAGGAATCAGAAGAGGATTAGAAAGAACAGCCAGGTAGGTGAGAGGAGAATCTAGAGAAAGCAGGGTCACGGAATCAAGGGAGAAAAACATTTTAGGAAAGAAGAAATGGTCAACATTGTCAAATGCCTTAGCGAGGTCATACAGCAATGAAGACTGAAAAGTGACCACTGGAGGGCTTCCCTGGTGGCGCAGTGGTTGAGAGTCCACCTGCCGATGCAGGGGACACGGGTTCATGCCCCAGTCCGGGAAGATCCCACATGCCGCGGAGCAGCTAGGCTCATGAGCCACCGTTGAGACTGCGCGTCCGGAGCCTGTGCTCCGCAACAGGAGAGGCCAGAACAGTGAAAGGCCCACTTATCGCAAAAAAAAAAAAAAAAAAAAAAAAGACCACTGGAGAGGGGACTAAATGAGATCACCAGTGGACTTAAAACAGTTTCACTAGTATGGATGGGGCAGAAGCCAAACTGTGCAGTGAAGAAGTGAATTCAGCCAGCCTAGACTACTCTTTCTAGAAGCCTGGATATTAAGGAAAAGAAAGGTAGGATAAAATCTAGATGGGAATACAGTGATTTTGATGGAAGAAATGTTTATATGTTTAGGAGAAGGAGCTACGACAGTGTGTTGGAAAAAAAAGAAACAAGGGGACATAACAGAGCATGAGGTTCCTGAGGAATCAAGAGAGGGTGGGATCTAGGGCAAAGATGAGGGGATTCATTAGGCAAGATGAGGGATACTTCTTTCCCTGAAAAAGGAAACATTCTGAGCAAAAAATCCTGAAAGAACACATGTCTGAGAACCTTAAATTTCTGTGTGAAAAATAAGCAGGACAATTTACTTAGGGAACTAGGGGGAAGGCCACAGGAGCTTGTGAAGGATACAAAAGGTTTGGAGCAGCTGTGGTGAGAAATAAAAGAAAGAAAGCTGAACTAAAAGATGGAAGATCAGCTAAGGCTAGACTTTATCACCCTCTACTGTAATCAAGGAGCACAGCTGAAAAATGTTCTTGAGTAACTGAGTAAAATAATTAGAAGGCCTACAGTGAAACTGATTTACGAAAATGAAACCATGACACCAATCTTGTTTCTTATATAACAGTTCAGATTATAAAGTTAGACATCTGTTAATAACTGTCCCATAATTGGTACTACAAAGAAAATTAGCTTACTTGAGAGCTGGGCATCAATAATCATGGAAGATGAAGTTGATGACTGTTCATTACTTGTATCTATTTGAACCAGGGATGCATTTTTAATATTATTTTCCTCTATCTTCCAGTTATCCTTGTGTAGCAAGCCTTCGATATTGGTGACTTTACAGCTAATACCACAGCCTGGCACAACCTGGAAATCTATGCAGGTACCCAAGGTTTCAGTGTCCAGCTCCTAACGGATAGAAACAGAAGGATTTCCTCTGCTGTTCTAATAATCCAAGGTCCTCATTAGCAAGATCAAAGATTACTGCTGGTTAATTCTAAATGTTTAGACACAATCTACATGCCTGGTTAATTCTGAATGTTTAGAATAAAACTATCACTTATCATTGCCTATTTGACAGTGGGTTTTTGATAAGGACGAAGGAACAGAGCATTGCGTATAATGTTCAAAGTTAGAGGAGAACCTCACAATACTTATTTTAAACCCCACTTTATAAGATTTATACCAACTTTAAGGAAAGAAAATGTGGAAGGTTTATCAATTTTCTCTGTCCTTTCCAGTAGAGAATTACAAGTTACATATTTAATTCTATTTTCAAGTCAGATTTTCTATTCGGTACAGGGAAAAGGGTAACAAAGAACAGGGCCTTCAGTTACCAGAGGGGCTCTCTAGTATGATTCTGTGTCCTTAGTGAGCCAAAGAATTCTGGTGACCATCACTGTTTCCTGTCTCTTTATATCTTCATCCTTTCTGTTATTTGATTTGGGTGTAAAGAAGCCAGGTCAGTAATAGTTAATAGGTAAAAAGGAAAGAACAAATAAAGAAATGGCAACACCAATGGTGAAACTGCCATGTTCTAACTGAAAAACTATGTGAGATAATTTACAAAGAACTTATACAAATCAATGAGAAAAAGGTAAACAATCTTATGAAAAAATAGGCAAAGGATACAAGCAAACAGGGTATAGAAAAAGAAATTCAAATGGCCAATACACATGTGAAAAGATGCTCAACCTTATTCATAATTAAAAAATGCAAAGTAAACCATCAATGAATAAATATTTTTTACTTATTGAATTGGAAAAAATAAACTGTTGGTGAGAATGTGGGGAAATGGGCATTCAACTTCTCGTGAAAATATAAACTGGTACACCTTTTTGTGTGGGTGTTGATAATATTTGTCATTTGAGCATTGGTAATATTCATGGGAATTTAACAGCATGTATCCTTTGATCTAGCAGTTGCATTGATAGGCATTGAACATTAGAGATAAATGTGCAAAAGCTGACAAGGATGTTAACTGTACATGGTAAGGGCCAAAAAACCAATCATACAATAGAATACAATATAGTCATTAAAAACAATGAGGCAGATCTATATGTCCTGATATGGAAAAATCATTTAATAAAGTCTTTTTAAAAGGTACCAAAGATTGGTCATTGTATCACCTTTCTATGTAAAGTTTAAAAAATAATAAATGCTGGTATATGAACTAAAAATGGTTAACAGATGCACACTTTTGTGAATATACTAAAAATTATTGAATTGTAACTTTACAAGGGTGAACTTTATGGTATGT
The DNA here is from genome assembly GCF_003676395.1 of Aethalodelphis obliquidens. Taxonomy (NCBI): domain Eukaryota; kingdom Metazoa; phylum Chordata; class Mammalia; order Artiodactyla; family Delphinidae; genus Aethalodelphis; species Aethalodelphis obliquidens. The sequence continues at coordinate 3,363,010 of NW_020838036.1, read as the reverse complement.
GAATTTTACCTCAATAAAGCTGTTATTTAAAAAGACTGTTAACAGGTTAATACTTGTTAAACTTTGGAGAGAGGAATTATGGAAGGGGGCAGGGAATGAGGTTTTCCTTTTTCGTTATGTAATGCTGAACTATCTGAATTTTGCTACCATAAATATGTATTACTTCTATATTAAGTTTTTAGTTGACTGGGGTTATCTGTGTGGTAGGGTTATAGTTAATTTTTGTTTTTATCTTTATACTTTCCTGCATGAAGAAATTAAGACATACAAAATAAAATGAGAAAACATGAGTCTCTCTAGCTTCATACCAACTATATATATGTAAATCATGAATAAACAAGGGAAAAATTGTACCTGCTTGCAGTATTTGGTTATTGCTGCTCCTAGAGGGTGTTCACTGTTACTTTCAGCAGTTCCCACAATGGCCAGGATCTTATTGCATGACATTCTGTTACTTTCCACTAGAACCTTTACTTGATTCACTACTGGGGTTCCATGGGTTATGGTTCCAGTTTTATCAAATACCACTACCTTTACCTGTAAGAAAATCAAAACACAATGCACCTATATGGCTTGATAATTCTTAGTATCAGCTTTCCAGAAATGAGAAAAAGGTTTACTTTGACAAACACATTACTATCTTGTTTCATAATAAGCTGACCTCTGATTTAATTGGACTAAATAAACTGTCTTTGGGAGAATAAAAAGAAGGGAGAAAAAGGGAAGAAATATCCTTAGTTACACCTAATAGCCCTCCCTTGCAAATGTTCAACGTACTGTGGACATATGTTAAATAACTAGAACTACTTGTTAAGAGTTGACTGTTAATAGGTAATTAAGAGATGCCTCTAGTGCTTCTAGGGAAAGAGAAAGGCTTTCAGTACTAATGAATAGATCTGTAGGGGAAATCTGGGCAGTAGGCAAATGATTATAAGTAAGTAATTAAGTTGAAGTGTGCACCAGATAAGACCTTCTGGGTTGCTTTGACTTTATTGGGTCTAGATGAGAAGCCTGCCCTGAGAAGAGACAGCTCAGGGAACCAACGAGGGAAACTCAGACCAGGTAGGAAAAAGGAAGAGTCTGGAACTAAAGAACCGTCACCTCACAGTAAACTCGGATAATGAAACTTGAGAAATGAATAGCTTGAGGAACTGAGATGAAAAGAGATATGACAATTAAGTACAAAGCATGATTCTGGATGAAATTAAAAACAGCTATAAAGGATTATGGAGTCAGCTGAGGAAACTGGAATATGGACAACAGATTAAACAAGAGTATTATATCAATATCAACTTCTTGATTTTGATCTTTGTACTGTGGTTATGTAAGAGATTGCCCTTGTTCTTAGGAAAGGGGCTTCATATCTGCAGTAAAGGGTATATGGGAGTTCTTTATACTATTCTTTCAACTTTTATTTAAGTTTGAAATCATATCAAAATTTAAAATTACTATAAAAATTAGTAGCCTGTATTCACTGGCTAGATGAGGTTCCAAATCTGTTCTAAGTTGTGTTCTGTGTTTACTACATGCATCTCTTTATAGTTTATATCCTCATAATAAGAACATACTAGAAGGAACATGGTTTTAGTTTAAGTCAAATAGCCTTGATTGAGATTGTGATGGAAATTCTAATAGGAGAGAGATCAGGGACAGGATTATATTCCTCAAGTCATAGTTGCAAACTGTCAGCTGGTGGCAGCAAAGGCAGAGGAACAGCAAGCCCTATCTAACGGCGAACAGCACAAACATGGAGCCACACACAAACGGGTTAGAAGCCTGACAGACTTGGGCAAATTGCCTGAGCAAATATCTATGGTGTCTTCCTGCCCTAAAGACCAGTCTAATCTGAGCTGGGATAGGACTCCAGGTTTTCCACACCAGGGTCTACTCTAAAGAGAGTAGGTCTGGAGTAGTTTTAGAAGTCTCATATAACTAAGTCCAATCCAGAGCAGAACCAAACTGACACCTTTCCTACCTCAACCCTCACGACAGTGCCAGAAGAGGCTCAGCTTATGGGCTATGTAGAAATAATTTAAGACTCTATTTTTCAATACGGGTGCTATTGCCAGTTTGAATGAGACAACTCTTAGTTCTGGGGAGTATCTTACCTTATGAGCCATCTCCAATGGCTCACCACCTTTGATTAGTATGCCACTTTGAGCGCCTACTCCTGTACCCACCATCACGGCAGTTGGAGTGGCCAATCCCAGTGAACAGGGGCATGCAATGCACAGAACTGTGATTGAGGCTTGGAAAGCAAAGCGTATTATTGTTTCTGTTCGGGAGATACTTCTGTTGTAGCCCTTGAGAAGAAATGCATGAATTTTGATTACTGATTCAGAGCTGGATAAAACAAAAGGAACAAAGCTTAACTCTATTTAAATAAAACCAAAATTTTGGAGTCACACATAATCCTGCTTAGCTACCAACATATGTTTTAGCTATTAGTAAGAAAACACTTTTTTTCTTTTATGAATATAAGATATTGTTGACATAACTGGTAAACAAGTTACAGTCCTAAAATCAAGATTTCAATTTTGCTGATTCCAGAGTTGCAAACTATGGAGTGAATATAAGGAACATAATAAAAGTCAACTCCCCCCCCCATATTGAGAGAATAAGTGTTTTATTAGGGACTTTCAAATATAGCTGCAAACATACGACCCAATTCTCAACATATTTGATCCTGAACAAAAATAATTCTGTACTTCTGTATACTAACACCATAAAGCTGTCTTTCACACTATTCTTTAAAGACAATGAAAAAAATCACCCAGTTTGCAAAGGTTGCTTCACCACATTTCAATAAAATTCTTTTGGACAAAACAACATGAACTGAGTATATCTGGTAGTATAGCTCTTAGTGACATTGAGTATTTGCTTCTGTGGTTAAGTATGATCGATAGTATTAGGAGAAATCTCCTAAGGACTCCCTGAACTCATGAGAAAAATTCCTGAAGGAGACACGTTCCAAAATACTTCCCAGCAATCCTCTTGTTCAATGAGTACTCAACCAATATGAATCATTTAAAGAAACTTTTTAATATTATACTAATGACCATATCATGTAATAGATACATAGATGTTATGATTCTACCTGTTCTTTAATTGAAGGGAAAAACAGCATGAAACAGTGTACAGCATGGCATTTTTAAAAGAAACACAACAAAGACTTTCTTAGTAATAATGGTTTTACAGTGCTATGTTCTTACTAAGTTCTCAAATACTTAAACTAAGTGATCATCTAAGAGTTATATATATAGAGACAGAGTTGGAAGGGATTTTCATAGACATCTAAGCTTATGCTTTCATATATGTCATAAGTGTATGTTTTCACCTACACTAATTCCAACCCTGAAATTTAGGTATTATTATCACTATATTACAGATCACAAAACTGAAGATAAGAGAAATTCAGTGACTTAACGGTTTTATCTCTAACATGAGGTACAGTCCAGCTCTACTTTACCACTTTATGACACCATACGTTAGAGAACATCATAGAACTAGAGAAAAGCAGACACTAATATTATATTTATAAAGCACTTAATAAATTACAAAGTGTGTCTAATATATATCATCTTATCTAACTTTTACAACTGCAAGTTATGTTGGATGAGCATTATTAAAATCTCACTTGAGAGGTGAGGAAACCGAAGCTCAAAGAGAAATCAAGTTGACCTAAGATCACACTGATGGTATGTGGCAGAGCTGAGATCCCAAGATTTTCCTCAATATATCCATTGTCCTTTATGAAAGCAAAATCATGCTGGGACTCAGACTAAGTATACAATGTGAAAGGTCACTATAGGCATACCTCGGAGATATTGTGGGTTCAGTTCTAGACCACCGAAATAAAGTGAGTCACAAGAATTCTTTGGTTTCCCAATGAATGTAAAAGTTATGTTTACACTATACCGTAGTCTACTAAATGTGCAACATCATTATGTCTCAAGAAACATGTACATACCTTAATTAAAAAATAATGCTGTTGGAAAAATGGCGTCGATAGACTTGCTCGACGCAGAGTTGCCACAAACCTTCAATTTGTAAAAAACACAATATCTGCAAAGCACGATAAAGCAAAGTGCAATAAAACGAGGTATGCCTGTACTTGCTTTTGGAAAATCACAAGTCATAATGAAAAAAACCTTTTATGTTTTCTTTTATATTTACAGAAATGCAAATGTTATTCTTATCACCCTCTCACTCCAGTCTGTTAAAGATACCAGTAATTATTAGTTATTTTCCAATTACTTACTTATGCAAAAGATTCACACAGTTTTACATATGAAAAAAGGTGTTATAAGTCACTCACAGGAAAGTAGGTTTCCACGATTTCAAAATTCAGAAATCCAATTATAATCCAAACCAAAAGGGTAGCAATGGAAACAATGACAATAAAAGGAACAAAGTAGCCACTGAGTTTGTCTGCAAACTGCTGGATAGGAGCCTAGAATTAAAAAAAAAAATAATGATATGTATATCAAAGTCTCCTTTTTTGATAATGAATACAGAGCATATTTGGTATTGAGCACAAATATTTTAATAAACTCCATATTAATACAGCTAGAATTAATCAAAGGAACACATAAAAACTAGATCAAGATTTATACTGAGTGGGCTTTCATGAAAATACTTTGTTTCTCCTAGGGAGTTAATTTACCTTTGATGTTTGTGCCTCCTCTACAAGTCTGACAATTTGAGAAAGGGTTGTGTCTGCTCCAACATGGGTTGCACGGATAAGGAGTGACCCATTCTGGTTAATGGAACCAGCAATCACTGTGCTGCCAGACTTCTTAGCCACAGGCATTGCCTCCCCTATATAAGGAGTAAAGATACATTTAGGGAGCATAAATAAATACTATCTTGAAATATACAGTTATTTGTCAATTGTCAATATCTAGAAAGGAGATTCTTATTTCCTGAAATAGAATCTGGACAAATGCCTAGGTGAAGGTTGCCCTCTCTTTTTCTTTATGTCAGTTCTGGGCCAAACCCAGGGATATATAATTTAAACTGGAAAAACCTACTGTGTTAACTCTTATTGGCAGGTACTTTTGGACTTCCACCCTAGTCTTAGATCATTGCTTCTCAACCTATTCCCAAGGAGCCTTTATAAATGTAGGAGAGAGTTCTTGCCTGTAATAACTACAGGTGGAGCATGGGGTACTGCTACTCCAATTTAGTAGGTCAGGGTCACGGATATTAAATGTACCATGTGTAGGATAGTCAGTCAGAACTAAGAACTGTCCCATCCAAACTAGCAATAGCACCCCTACTGAGAAACACAGAATCCTAAATTATTTCCACACAATTCATAAACTGAGCCACTATCGTAAGGACTGAGGTAGGAAAGGTGTTATTTTGGTTCTGCTCTGTATTGGCCTTAGTTATCTAAGATCTCTAAAATTACTCCAGGCTTATTCTCTTTAGAGCTGACCCTGATGTGGAAAACCTGGAGTCCTATCCCAGCTCAGACTAGACCAGTCTTTAGGGCAGGAAGACCCAATAGGCATTTGCTCAGGAAACTTTGCCAAAGTCTACTGGGCTCTACAGCAGAATGTGACAACTTCCTCTGGTTATACATTCTAGTAATTAACAATCCTCAGTGAAAAGAGCCTTCAGTAGCATAAATAAAACCACAAAGAAAATCTGCAGAAACTGATTTAATACATTCTTAAAAAAACTCATATTCTCTTCGCTCATTATTTACTCGGTCCATAGTTTCTACAAAAAGTTCTTCACCTTTCATGTCTATTTTTTTAAACATCTTTATTGGAGTATAATTGCTTTACAGTGTTGTGTTAGTTTCTGCTGTATAACAAAATGAATCAGCTATAAGCATATATATATCCCCATATTCCCTCCCTCTTGCATCTCCCTCCCGCCCTCCTTATCCCACATCTCTAGGTGTTCACAAAGCACTGAGTTGATCTCCCTGTGCCATGCAGCTGCTTCACACTAGCTATCTATCTTACATTTGGTAGTGTATATATGTCAATGCTATTCTCTCACTTCGTCCCAGCCTACCCTTCCCCTTCCCCGTGTCCTCATGTCCATTCTCTATGTCTGTGTCTTTCTTCCTGTCCTGCCCCTAGGTTCATCAGAAGCTTTTGGGTTTTTTTTAGATTCCATATATATGTGTTAGCATATGTATTTGTTTTGCATTTTCTGACTTACTTCACTCTGTATGACAGACTCTAGGTCCATCCACCTCACTACAAATAACTCAATTTTGTTTCTTTTTATGGCTGAGTAATATTCCATTGTATATATGTGCCACATCTTCTTTACCCATTCATCCATCGATGGACACTTAGGTTGCTTCCATGTCCTGGCTATTGTAAATAGTGCTGCAATGAACATTATGGTACATGACTTTTTGAATTATGGTTTTCTGAGGTATATGCCCAGTAGTGGGATTGCTGGGTCATATGGTAGTTCTCTTTTTAGTTTTTTAAGGAACCTCCATACTGTTCTCCATAGTAGCTGTATCAATTTACATTCCCACCAACAGTGCAAGAGGGTTCCCTTTCCTCCACACCCTCTCCAGCATTTATTGTTTGCAGATTTTTTGATGATGGCCATTCTGACCGGTATGAGGTGATACCTCATTGTAGTTTTTTTTTCTTTTTAACATCTTTATTGGAGTATAACTGCTTTACAATGGTGTGTTAGTTTCTGCTTTATAACAAAGTGAATCAGTTATACATATACATATGTTCCCATATCTCTTCCCTCTTGCATCTCCCTCCCTCCCACCCTCTCTATCCCACCCCTCTAGGTGCCACAAACCACCAAGCTGATCTCCCTGTGCTATGCGGCTGCTTCCCACTAGCTATCTATTTTACGTTTGATAGTGTATATATGTCCATGCCACTCTCTCACTTTCTCACAGCTTACCCTTCCCCCTCCCCATATCCTCAAGTCCATTCTCTAGTAGGTCTGTGTCTTTATTCCTGTCTTACCCCTAGGTTCTTCATGACCTTTTATTTTTTTTCTTACATTTCAAATATATGTATTAGCATACAGTATTTGTTTTTCTCTTTCTGACTTACTTCACTCTGTATGACAGACTCTAGGTCCATCCACCTCACTACAAATATCTCAATTTCGTTTCTTTTTATGGCTGAGTAATATTCCATTGTATATATGTGCCACATCTTCTTTATCCATTCATCTGATGATGGACACTTAGGTTGCTTCCATGTCCTGGCTATTGTAAATAGAGCTGCAATGAACATATTGGTACATGACTCTTTATGAATTATAGTTTTCTCAGGGTATATGCCCAGTAGTGGGATTTCTGGGTCGTATGATACTTGTATTTGTAGTTTTTAAAGAAACCTCCATACTGTTCTCCATAGTGGCTGTATCAATTTACATTCCCACCAACAGTGCAAGAGTGTTCCCTTTTCTCCACACCCTCTCCAGCATTTATTGTTTCTAGATTTTTTGATGATGGCCATTCTGACCGGTGTGAGATGATATCTCATTTTAGTTTTGATCAGCAATTCTCTAAATATTAGTGATGTTGAGCATCCTTTCATGTGTTTGTTGGCAATCTGTATATCTTCTTTAGAGAAATGTCTATTTAGGTCTTCTGCCCATTTTTGGATTGGGTTCTTTGTTTTTTTGATATTGAGCTGCTTGTATATTTTGGAGATTAATCCTTTGTCGGTTGCTTCGTTGCAAATATTTTTTCCATTCCGAGGGTTGTCTTTTCGTCTTGTTTATGGTTTCTGTTGCTGTGCAAAAGCTTTTAAGTTTCATTAGGTCCCATTTTTAATTTTTGTTTTTAATTCCATTTCTCTAGGAGGTGGGTCAAAAAGGATATTGATGTGACTTATGTGACAGAGTGTTCTGCCTCTGTTTTCCTCTAAGAGTTTAATAGTGTCTGGCCTTACATTTAGGTCTTTAATCCATTTTCAGTTTATATTTTGTGTATGGTGTTAGGGAATGTTGTAATTTCATTCTTTTACATGTAGCTGTCCAGTTTTCTCAGCACCACTTATTGAAGAGGCTGTCCTTTCTCCATTGTATATTCTTGCATCCTTTATCAAAGATAAGGTGACCATAGGTGTGTGGGTTTATATCTGGGATTTCTATCCTGTTCCATTGATCTATCTTTCTGTTTTTGTGCCAGTACCATACTGCCTTGATTCCTGTAGCTTTGTAACATAGTCTGAAGTCCGGGAGCCTGATTCCTCCAGCTCCGTTTTTCTTTCTCGAGATTGTTTTGGCTATTCAGGGTCTTTTGTGTTTCTATACAAATTGGGCAATTTTTTGTTCTAGTTCTGTGAAAAATTTCATTGGTAGTTTGATAGGGATTACACTGAATCTGTAGATTGCTTTGGGCAGTATAGTCATTTTCACAATGTTGATTCTTCCTATCCAAGAACATAGTATATCTTTCCATATGTTTGTATCATCTTTAATTTCTTTAATCAGTGTCTCATAGTTTTCTGTATACAGGTCTTTTGTCTCCTTAGGTAGGTTTATTCCTGGTATGTTATTCTCTTTGTTGCAATGGTAAATGGGAGTGTTTCCTTAACTTCTCTTTCAGATTTTTCATCATTAGTGTATAGGAATGCAAGAGATTTCTGGGCATTAATTTTGTATCATGCAACTCTACCAAATTCATTGATTAGCTCTAGTAGTTTTCTGGTAGCATCTTTAGGGTTCTCTACGTAGAGTATCATGTCATCAGCAAACAGGGACAGTTTTACTTCTTCTCCAATTTATATTTCTTTTATTTCTTTTTCTTCTCTGATTGCCATGGCTAAAACTTCCAAAACTTTGTTGAATGATAGTGGTGAGAGTGGACAACTTTTTCTTGTTCCTATCTTAGGGATAATGGTTTCAGTTTTTCATAACTGAGAATGATGTTGGCTGTGGGTTTGTCATATATGGCCTTTATTATGTTGAGGTAGGTTCCCTATATGCCTACATTCTGGAGAGTTTCTATCATAAACGGGTGTTGAATCTTGTCAAAAGTTTTTTCTGCATCTATTGAAATGATCATATGGTTTTTCTCCTTCAGTTTGTTAATATGGTGTATCACAATGATTGATATGTGTATATTGAAGAATCCGTGCATTCCTGGGATAAACCCCACTTGATCATGGTGTATGATCCTTTTAATGTGCAGTTGGATTCTGTTTGGTAGTATTTTGTTGAGGATTTTTGCATCTATGTTCATCAGAGATATCGGGCTGTAGTTTCTTTTGTGACATCTTTGTCTGGTTTTGCTATCAGGGTGACAGTGGCCTCATAGGATGAGTTTGGGAGTCTTCCTCCCTCTGTTGTATTTTGGAAGAGTTTGAGAAGGATAGGTGTTAGCTCTTCCCTAAATGCTTGATAGAATTCACCTGTGAAGCCACCTGGCCCTGGGCTTTTGCTTGTTGGAAGATTTTTTATCATAGTTTCAATTTCAGTGCTTCTGATGGGTCTGTTTATATTTTCTGCTTCTTCCTGGTTCAATGTCAGAAGGTTGTGCTTTTCTAAGAATGTGTCCATTTCTTCCAGGTTGCCCATTTTATTGGCATAGACTTGCTTGTGGTAATCTCTCATGATCCACTGTATTTTTGCAGTATCAGTTTTTACTTCTCCTTTTTCATTTCTAATTCTGTTGATTTGAGTCTTCTCCCTTTTTTTCTTGACTCTGGCTAATGATTTATCAATTTTGTTTATCTTCTCAAAGAACCAGCTTTTAGTTTTACTGATCTTTGCTACTGTTTCCTTCATTTCTTTTTCATTTATTTCTGATCTGATATTTAAGATTTATTTCCTTCTACTAACTTACAGGGTTTTTTTGTTCTTCTTTCTCTAATTGCTTTAGATGGAAGGTTAGTTTGTTTATTTGAGATTTTTCTTTTTTTTGAGGTAGGACTGTATTGCTATAAACTTCCCTCTTAGAACTGCTTTTGCTGCATCCCATAGATTTTGGGTTGTTGTGTTTTCATTGTCATTTGTTTCCAGGTATTTTTTGATTTCCTCTTTGATTTCTTCAGTGATCTCTTCGTTATTTACTAGTGTATTGTTTAGCCTCCATGTGTTTGTATTTTTTACATTTTTTTCCCTGTAATTGATATCTAGTCTCACAGCACTGTGGTCAGAAAAGGTACTTGATACGATTTCAATTTTCTTCAATTTACCAAGGCTTGATTTGTGACCCAAGATATGATCTATCCTGGAGAATGTTCCATGAGCACTTGAGAAGAAAGTGAATTCTGTTGTTTTTGGATGGAATGTCCTATAAATATCAATTAAGTCCATCTTGTTTAATGTATCATTTAAAGCTTGTGTTTCCTTATTTATTTTCATTTTGGATGATGTGTCCATTGGTGAAAGTGGGGTGTTGAAGTCCCCTACTATGATTGTGTTACTGTCGATTTCCCCTTTTATGGCTGTTAGCATTTGCCTTATGCATTGAGGTGCTCCTATGTTGGGTGCATAAATATTTACAATTGTTATATATTCTTCTTGGATTGATTCCTTGATCATTATGTAGTGTCCTTCTTTGTCTCTTGTAATAGTCTTTATTTTAAAGTCTATTTTGTCTGATAGGAGAATTGCTACTCCAGCTTTCTTTTGATTTCCATTTGCATGGAATATCTTTTTCCATCCCCTCACTTTCAGTCTGTATGTGTCACTAGGTCTGAAGTGGGTCTCTTGTAGACAGCATATATATGGGTCCTGTTTTTGTATCCATTCAGCCAGTCTATGTCTTTTGGTTGGTGCATTTAATCCATTTACATTTAAGGTAATTACTGATATGTATGTTCCTATTCCCATTTCTTAATTGTTTTGGGTTTGTTTTTGTAGGTCTTTTCCTTCTCTTTTTTTGCCTGCCTAGAGAAGTTCCTTTAGCATTTGTTGTAAAGCTGGTTTGGTGGTGCTGAATTCTCTGTACTTTTGCTTATGTGTAAAGGTTTTAATTAATCCATCAAAACTGAATGAGGGGGCTTCCCTGGTGGCACAGTGGTTTGAGAGTCCGCCTGCCGATGCAGGGGACACGCTTCGTGCCCTGGTCCGGGAAGGTCCCACATGCCGTGGAGCGGCTGGGCCCGTGAGCCATGGTCGCTGAGTCTGTGTGTCCGGAGCCTGTGCTCCACAAGAGGAGAGGCCACAACAGTGAGACGCCCGTGTACCACAAAAACAAAAGAAAAAAAAATGAATGAGATCTTTGCTGGGTAGAGTAATCTCGGTTGTAGTATTTTCCCTTTCATCACTTTGAATATGTCCTGCCACTCCCTTGTGGCTTGCAGAGTTTCTGCCAAAAAATCAGCTGTAAACCTTATGGAGATTCCCTCATATGTTATTTGTTGCTTTTTCCTTGCTGCTTTTAACATTTTTCTTTGTATTTAATTTTTGATAGTTATTTAATGTGTCTCAGCATGTTTCTCTTTGTGTTTATCCTGCATGGTACTCTCTGTGCTTCCTGGACTTGATTGACTATTTCCTTTCCCATGTTAGGGAAGTTTTCGACTATAATCTCTTCAAATATTTTCTCAGATCCTTTCTTTATCTCTTCTTCTTCAGGGACCCCTGTAATCCAAATGTTAGTGCATTTAATGTTGTCCCCAAAGTCTCTGAGACTGCCCTCAATTCTTTTTATTCTGTTTTCTTCATTCTGCTCCCTGTCAGTTATTTCCACCATTTTATCTTCCAGGTCACTTATCCGTTCTGCTGCCTCAGTTATTCTGTTACTGATTCCTTCTAGAGTATTTTTAATTTCAGTAACTGTGTTGTTCATCACTGTTTGTTTCCTCTTTAGCTCTTCTTGATCCTTGTTAAATGTTTCTTGTATTTTCTTCATTCTGTTTCCAAGATTTTGGATCATCTTTACTATCATTTGTCTGAATTCTTTTCCAGGTAGGTTGCCTATTTCATCTTCATTTATTTGGTCTTGTAGTTTTTTACTTTGCTCCTTCATCTGTAACATATTTTTTTGTCATTTCATTTTTTTTTCTTTGATGGGTGGTGGTGTATTCCTGTCTTACTGGTAGTTTGGCCTGAGACATCCAGCACTGGAGTTTGCAGGCAGTTGGATAGAGCTGGGTCTTGGTGCTGATATGAGGACCTCCGGGAGGCCTCACTCCAATTGATATTCCCTGGGGTCTGAGGTTGTCTGTTAGTCCAGTGGCTTGGACTCTGAGCTCCCACCACAGGAGCTCAGGCCAAACCTCCAGCCTCAGAACCAAGATCCCGCAAGCTTTGTGGTGTGGTAAAGAAAGAAAAAAAAGGTAGAAAGAAAGAAAAAAAGGAGCAGTACAATATCAACGAATAAAAAATAAAATAAAATTAGAAAGATAAAAATTGTATTAGGAAAAATAAAATTATAATTGAAACAACTGCAACAAGGTAAAATAAAACCACAATAGAAAAGAGAAAAAAAAAACAAGGTGGGGGGCAGGGAAGAAGCCAAAAGGAGAGATTGCTAACAAAGTATAAAGAATAAAATAAAATTACAAAAATAAAAGAAAAAAATAAAAAAGACTTGGCTATGGGGGTGGAGTTAAGGGGGGTGGAACTTAGGCAGGTGCAGGGTTTAGGGTGCGGCAGGACCTAGGCGGGTGGGGAAGTGACATTTGAGCATGAGGTGGGGCCTAGACGGGGAGACATTCAAGCATGGGGAGGGGCCTCTGCTTAGGACCTGCGCTAAAGGGGACAGGCAGCACGTGGAAATGAGGGTCTCTGGAGTGTGGAGTTCCCGAGTTTGGAGGTAGGGCCCTGGGTGAGGGTGTGTGGGTGGGGTTTAGGCCCAGCTCATTGGAGGGGGTCTCCGAGTGTAGAGTTAGGGCCCTGGGTGGGGGTGGGGGGCAGGGCTTGGGCTCTGTGTGGCAGGAGGGAGGCTCCAAGGGCAGAGGATTAGGCCTGGGAGCCCAACAGGTGCCCCGGTGCCTAAGTGGACAGGGAAAGCACTGGCCCCTTCCCTTCCGTTCCTTCTTGCCCCTCCCCCACTGCCTCCCCCAGGGTCTCCCCTGTTCCTGATGGACTCCTAACGTGGGTGGGTCCCACTGGGTGTAGGAACGCCTCCCCTCCCCCAGCCACCCCTCAGGGGTGCCAGTCCCAGAGGTCCGGACTTTACTTTTGCTCCCCCTTCCCTCCCACTCCCTCAGGACCTGCACGGCTGGAGGGGGCCTAGGTGGGCAGAGAATCAGGCCCGGGATCTCAGGAGGTTCCAGGGCCCAAGTGAGCAGGGGAAGCCTGGCCATGCTCCCTTTTGATCCTCTGTCCTCCCAGTGGTTCCCTAATTTCCTCCTTCGGGTGTGGGATCCCTGCCCCTCAGGGGCGCCAGTCCCATCCCACCTCCACTTCTCCTCCCCCTTCACTCCCCCCATGCCCCATGTCCTACACGGTGGCTGGGGGTTCCTCCCATCCCGTTAGGTGTCTGTGGTTCCCCACTGGTGCCTGGTAGGTGCCCTAGTTGTGAGGAGATGCGAATTCTGCATCCTCCTAGTATGCCATCTTTTGGACTTCTTTCATGCCTATTTTTAATTAACACTTTGGATTCACTTCACTTTCATGTCATGATCCTCTGAAAGAACATACCTGTGATGAGGGACTCATCTACCATAGAATGTCCTTCAATAACACGCCCATCCACTGGAAATTTGCCTCCTGGAACCACTTTAATGATGTCTCCACGTTGTACAAGCTCCACATCCACTTGCTCTTCACTGGATATGAGTTAAAATAAAAAGCACCATGACAGTATGCTTCTCCCCCTGATCTTTCCATGCAAGCTTTTTAGTTGACATCAAGCTTGTGGCCCCATAATTGCTACCAATGGAAGTTAAAACCAACATTTAAGTTAGGAACTACAGTGTCAGTCTTTTTCACTGTTGGGGAATAGCTCAGTAGCTAGCACAAAGAAGCACTCTAAATATTTGTTGAATAGTCATTGAACTAATAAATGAAAGCTTTAGAAAGAATGTAATGGGTTTTAGTGAACAAAAGAACTAATTTATTGTATGCATTTGCCTAAATAATTTTATGAGGAAAGGAATGAGAAATACAAAAGAATGAAATCTAATCAAGTCTTTAGCTCTAACTTCCAGTTTACAGGTAATATAGGAGTTATAGAACAAGTTAAATGATTCCAGACAGAAACAGAGACAAATTTGGACTGTGGGATTTTCTAAAGGACTACTGATAGATGTTTCTTTACCAAGTCAAATGTATGGAGAGGGAGGAGCAGGGAGGAACAAGGGAGGGAGAACTGGAGAGAGGAGCTATTCTACATTAAAACAAACATGTCAGGAGAAAGACAAATACTGTATGATGTCACTTATATGTGCAATCTAAAAAATACAACAAACTAGTAAGTACAACAAAAAAGAAGCAGACTCACAGATGTAGAGAAATAACTAGTGGTTACCAGTGGGAAAAGGGAACGGTGAAGAACAATATAGGGTAGAGGATTAAGAGGTACAAACTACTATGTATAAAATAAATAAGTGACAAGGATATATTGTACAACATGGGGAACATGGCCAATATTTTATAATAGCTATAAATGGAGTATAATCTTTAAAAATTGTGAATCACTACATTGTACACTTGTAACTTATATACTATTGTACATGAACTATAACTCAATTAAAAAATCAAAAAAAACCCAAACAGGGGCTTCCCTGGTGGCGCAGTGGTTAAGAATCTGCCTGACAATGCAGGGGACACGGGTTCGATCCCTGGTCTGGGAAGATTGCACATGCTGTGGAGCAACTAGGCCTGTGCGCCACAACTACTGAGCCTGCGAGCCACAACTACCGAGCCCATGCACCACAACTACTGAAGCCTGTGCACCTAGAGCCCGTGCTCTGCAACAAGAGAAGCCACCACCATGAGAAGCCCGTGCACTGTAGCGAAGAGTAGCCCCTGCTCGCTGAAACCAGAGACAGCCGCACACAGCAATGAAGACCCAACACAGCCAAAACAAAACAAAACAAAACAAAAAACTCAAAACTTAAAACAAACAAACATATCAGTCAAATGCAGTGACACATGGACCTTTTCTGAATTCCATTTCAAACAAAGAAACTTAAAACAGTTTGGAGACAACAGGAGAAATGTTAATATGGACTGTGTATTAGATCACATTAAAGAATAATTGTTCATTTTGTTAGATGCAGTATGGGCATTATGATTATATAAGACTATGTCCTTTTTTAGAAATACAACAGGAATATCTGCAGTAAAACCATATAACCATATAACTGGGATTTACTTTAAAATTCTCCTGCAACAACAGAAAGAAAAATAGATTGTATAGATGAAGTAAAGTGTGGCAAAATGTGAATAATTGTTAAATCTGGGAGATAGATTATGTGAGTTCATTATACCTTTCTCTCTACTTCTGTGTATATTTGATATTTTTCCTAAGAAGTTAAAAAGAGAAGGAAGAATAATGAAGGTAAATACCTCAAGACGATATTATCAGAGTCGAGAGTTACAATAGTTGCTTCTGTAGCTTGTAGTGAAATTAGTTTGGCAAGAGCCTCTGATGTTTTGCCCTATAAATTAAAACACATACGTTAACAATGCTAAGGAAGAAAAAGTCTTATGTAAAATAAAGGCATAATCTTTAACATTTACTTAAAAGACACCTTTAGGAATGTTAATTAATTCAAATCAGAAAATGTTTCACTTTGAAAATATGAAGTACACAAAATATAAAATGTATTATTAGGTATAATTTATAAATAAATAATGTAAATTAATAAGAAAAACATCAGAACCCAATAGGTACATGAGCAAAGGACATAAATAGGCAATTCATTTAAGAAGAAATATAATACCTGCTGTGTAGAAAATGTTTACCTCTGCTATTAATGGAAGAAATGCAAACTAAAGCAACTCTATGATACCATTTAATGCCTACTAACTTAGCAAAAATTTAGATAGGAGTCAGTGCTGATGAAGTTGTAGTAAAACTACTTCACTAACATACCCTTGATGGCAAAAATTGTTAAGATTAGTAGCATGAGCCATAGAAAGATTTATGCCCTTTAATCATATCCTTTGTAATTTATCCTAAGATAGTAATTCAGTAGAAATAACTATTAACCATGTTTAATGCAGGATTACCTAAAATTAAACTCTGGAAACAATCTAATTGAGAATAAAATCAGAATGGTTTAGTAAATTATAGCACATTGATTTAAGAGAATATTATTCAGAAACACTGAGTAATTATCTAGACTGCAAAAATGGGGAAAAAACTTTAAAGTGTTAAGGGCACAAAGTGGTATGGATACCATGTTTGCCACACCGTAAAATATAAACGTATGTAGAACAGGATTAGAAAGTGATTTCCGTTATACCATGGGATTGTGGGTGAATTTTTTTCCATCATTATTTTAAATCTGTGGTCGCATCAATTTTTCCATTAATAATGTGATATAAGTAAAATAAGTACTCTTAAATGTCTCTTAAAATAAACAAGGACACACTATATTATCTAAAGTATTAATTCCATAAATTTGGTAAATCTTCTAAAGGAATATTTAACCTAAAATACTGCCAAAACAAAAATACTTCTTTTAGTACATCGTTAACTACATAAATCAATGTATATTTCCAATAATTGGTCTAGAAAATATTATGGTCATTTACCCACCCAAGATTTTAATAAATGTCACCCTTTCTTACTTTACCTTTGCTACATGTTCCAGCCACCGGCCTAGTGCAATAAACACAAATAGCATAGGAGGTGTGTCAAAGAAAGTAACAGGGTTCACTGTGGCTCTCTCATACATTGCAACCAGAAGAATAACTAAAGAATAAGCAAATGCAATGGTAGTTGCCAGCACAATCAGTACGTCCATATTTGCAGTTTTATGTTTCAGTGCTTTGTAGGCCTGAATGTAGAAGTGCCAGCCTCCAAAAAACTGTAATATAGAAACAGTGATTAGTGCTTTTACAAAAAGCTGAAATTCACATATATACCTCAATAACTAAGATATAGTATCAATGTTAATTTCCTTTGGCTTTTATTTAATCCATAAACAACTAAGGAGAGATTATTTTTTTTGGCTGCACCATGCGGCCTGCAGGATCTTAGTTCCCCAACCAGGGATCGAACCTGGGCCATGGGAAATTCCCCTAAGGAGAGTTTTTTTTTTTTTTTTTTTAAGCTGAAACAATAGTGCTTGTATTTTAGCAGATATGTGTGTGTGTGCGTGTGGGGGGGTGGATTCAAATTGCTGTACAAGCCCTTGGCAGCTCTCTGCTATGATCCAATGGATATTCCATAATATAAAGAAAGTCAAGTGGTTCTCGGATTCTTCTTTTTGAAGCCAACAAAAACAAGAACCAGGAAAAGAATTACATTCTTTTGAGAATGATTTTTTATATAAAACTCACCTCCCTCTTTTCAAATTCAACCTATCACAAGCTATTGGATCTGTCCACTGTTTTCGTTAGGAAACATAACCGAAAAGCTTATTGTTCATTAGTATAGAGAAACATACTAAGATGTTTTAAAAATACTTATTGCTTTTTATAAGGATCAGAAAAAGGAATAGATCTATTAGATGGAAGTGTTCCACAGTAAAAGTTTATCTCAAAAGAAGAGTTGAAAAGTCCAAAGAAGACATAGAGATGGCCAAGAAACACATGAAAAGATTTTCAACATCACTAATTATTTGAGAAATGAAAATCAAAACTACAATGAGGTATCACCTCACAGCGGTCAGAATAGCCATCATCAGAAAATCTACAAACAATAAATGCTGGAGTGGCTGTGGAGAAAAGGGAACCCTCTTGCACTGCTGGTGGGAATGTAAATTGATACAGCCTCTACGGAGAACAGTATTGAGGTTCCTCAAGAAACAAAATAGAATTACCATATGACCCAGCAATCCCACTACTGGGCATATACCCAGAGAAAACCATAATTCAAAAAGACACATGCACCCAATGTTCATTGCAGCACTATTTACAATAGCCAGGTCATGGAAGCAACCTAAATGGCCACTGACAGACGAATGGGTAAAGAAGATGTGGTACATATATACAATGGAATATTACTCAGCCATAAAAGAGAATGAAATTGGATTATTTGTAGAGACATGGATGGACCTAGAGACTGTCAAACAGAGTGAAGTAAGTCATAAAAAGAAAAACAAATGTCGTATATTAACGCATATATGTGGAATCTAGAAAAATGGTACAGATGAACCGGTTTGCAAGGCAGAAACGGAGACACAGATGTAGAGAACAAACGTATGGACACCAAGGGGGAAAGTGGGGGCCAGGGGAGGATGATGAATTGGGAGATTGGGATTGACATATATACACTAATATGTATAAAATGGATAACTAATAAGAACCTGCTGTACAAAAAAAAGAAATAAAATTAAATTAAAAAAAAACATACAGAGAGTAATGAACTTAAGTGCCATGGAGAAATAATATAACTATTATGATTATTTTACAGAATAAATTAATAATAAATATATTAAAATAAAATATATTTAATATAATTTATATAAAGAGAATTTTAATTCATTTAATATAAAATATAAATATAAAGAAATAAAATACAACATTTTATCAATTCTTTTCCAACTTAGGTTGTTACAGAATATTGAGCAGACAATGTTATGTGGCAGCCTGAATGGAAGGGGAATCTGGGGGAGAATGGATACATGTATATGTATGGCTGAGTCACTTTGCTGTGCACCTGAAACTATCACAACGTTGTTTATCGGCTACACTCCAATATAAAATAAAAAGTTAAAAAAAAAGAATATTGAGCAGTTCCCTGTGCTATACAGTAGGTCCTTGTTGGCCATTATCCATTTTAAATATAGCAGCATGTACACGTCAATCCCAGACTTCCTACATGCATATGTATAACTGAATCACTTTGTTGTACACCTGAAACTAACACAACATTATTAATCTATTGTACTCCAATATAAAATAAAAAGTTAAAAAAAGACAATAAAAATAAAATAAAGTATAACATTTTATTATTATAATAACTTTAAATATAAAGTTACATACAATAGCAGATATGAATACCAAATTCATAACTGAAGATGAATTGAACTCTTATTCTCTGCTTTGTCATTAAACAGTATCCTTCGGGGTTAAAATGGAATTTATTATTATCTACTTTAACCACTCAGTTTAAGATTATTTTTGTAAAGCATCCAGCATAAAATGATCGTACTTCTGGCCAATATTTGTTGTACGATTGAAAATAGCCTCACCTATCACATTTTGGCTATTTTTCATTATTAACAAATATACTTGCTAACATTTCACTTGCCTGTACAGGTACACACAATAAAAAAGATAGCAAATTCATAATGGACAATCCTGGCAGGATCTGGCGCTCCAGGAACGTAGAAGAATGAATGCTAATCATTTCTTCTTGGCTCATGTTCTGATTATGGTGAAGAGTTGCAAGGTGGTGGTCCATAACCATCATATATATCATCAGCCCCATTACAGGAATACAGAAAAACAGGCTCACAAGAAAGGCCCGTCGCCATCTAATATAGAAGAGAAAAATCATTTGAGTAAATAGGTAATGGTTAAAGATTCTATGCACTATAAGGAAATATAACTTGTGACCAATTCCCACCCAGTGTAAGGATGATATTGAAAAAACTGACATGCTAACAGTTTATTAAATTTGTAAAGAGGAATCAAAATCTGTTTTTCATTGACATTCCAAAAGTACTTACTGTCTTATCTCTCGCTTATGGTCTAGGTGGCTTGCTGACCGGTCCTTCTTGACCAAAGAAGCTTCAAAACCTAAGCTCTAAGGAAATTCATGAGAAAACAATTATTTCACTGAATGTATAAATATTACCTACGGAAATTCTAAGCTGTGGTATTGTCATTAAGAACAACTCAATTCAATTACTAAGTGCAAGTCATTCTGGGGAATATAAAGATGAAGATGTGCTTCCTTCTCTTAATTACCTTTGTTTCTAATCTTTCATCAAAGAAATGAGTATTTTCTCAACTCTATTTGATGTCTATCCTACTGTTCTCAAACTACTGATTTAACTCAAGTGCAGTTGTCCTCAGTAGAGGTTCTTATATCAAGAAGTCAACTAAAGCCTCCAATAAGTAATTTTGGAAAAAAGCAGAATCTGTTACTTGGTCAGGCCGACATAGTGTATGATGACCTAATAAAGAGAGAATTGAGATATATACACTACTATGTATAAAATAGATAACTAATAAGAACCTACTGTATAGCACAGGGAACTCTACTCAATATTCTGTAATGATCTATATGGGAATAGAATCTAAAAAAGAGTGGAGGGCTTCCCTGGTGGCGCAGTGGTTGAGAGTCCGCCTGCCGATGCAGGGGACATGGGTTCGTGCCCTGGTCCGGGAAGATCCCACATGCCACGGAGCGGCTAGGCCCATGAGCCATGGCCACTGAGCCTGCGCATCCGGAGCCTGTGCTCCGCAATGGGAGAGGCCACAACAGTGAGAGGCCCGCGTACCGCAAAAAAAAAAAAAAAAAAGAGAGTGGATATATGTATAACTGATTCACTTTGCTGTACAGCAGAAACTAACACAACATTGTAAAGCAACTATACTCCAATAAAAAGAAGAGAATTCAGCAGTAAAATCATAAATCGTACACTTAGACAAGCATCTACTAGTACTGATGTATATTAATCACTTTATTTTTAATTTTAGCTTTGACATCTATCAAGTCATTGATCCATCCATCCCCTGAAAGTACAGAAAACTGAATAATAGGCCACAAAAGCTAGCACCATACTAAATATATTATTCAAGGGTTTGCATATGCAGTCTTTATTCTTGTTGTACCCGAAAAAAGAACACGAACGAAAATTTTCCGCAATAAAATAAAGTACTGAAAGAAAATTACACCTAAGTAAGACTCATATGAACATAGACAGTAACATACACTATATTTCGAACTGCTAGGGAAAATGCTGCCATCTTACATTTCTTGGCAGTATAACACAGTGAAAAGAGCAAGCATGAGCATTGGAGTCAGAAAGATTAGGCTCAAATCCCAGCCATGACACTTACTACCTATGTGACTTTGAGGAAGTAACATCTCATAACCTGAGTTTCCTCACTTCCAAAATGAAGATGACAGCACTGTTGTGAGAATTAAATCAAGAGTTGAAGCTTTGCAATTTTGGTAACTGGCACATAGTAGATACTCAATAATGCTAGCTTCACAAAGATGTTAATGGTGTTACTATCTACATTAACAGGATCTTACCTGAATGATTAATATGCTTTTTAGATCATTAGAACACCAATGCTAGACCACAGTGAAACTTCTAAAGCACTTTAACATGTATTACCACTTAAGATTTACTGAAGACTGCAGGATGAATTTGTCACAGAGAAAAAGGTTTGGTCTTTTAAATTTCTTACTTTAACTATGATATCATTTGCTTTGACCTAACAAACAATACAGCATCTAGCAAGATGCTTCACTTTCTTAGTGATTAACATGAATTTTACTCATAACAAATTGTACTTTGCTTACATTTTCTAAATATTTTTAAATGATCTGTGGTTCTGCCTTAAGTCTGCTCCTGATTAATAGTGCCAATGTGCCTTTACCTAATTCTTCCTGACGAAGACCAAAAAAAAAAAAAAGAAAGAAAAAGGCAGACACTCTTACATTAAATTTTGAGACAGACGTTGTCTATAGAGGTAAACAAAGGAATCAGATTTTTCTCATCATCTCTATCTGATACAAACCAGAAGTGATTCAAGGTAGTGCTGACTAACTAGATAGGTAAGAACACAGAAATGCAAAGTCTTGGCACTTACTTCAATTGTATGAATAATATCTCTGGGACCAATAATTTCTGGATCATATTTAATATGTGCTTTGTTGGTTGCCAGGGCCACAGAGCAGTAGAAGATCCCTCCATGTTTTGTGAGGGTAGACTCTATTTTATGTACACAGGAGGCACATGTCATTCCTCTCACCTGTTAAAGACAAAGGCTTTGTTATTCAGAAATATACTTTTTTCCTCCATTAAATGTGTGTTGTTACTTTAAACTAAAAGAACTCTTGTAACAAGGGATTAACACACAAGATCCTATCTGCACTATTAATATGTTTTAGATTATGATCATTAGATCACTGTCTTTATATCACATTGAACAAAGATATGGTCCCAGCTGCAACATTAAGGATCTCATTAAGTCTCCGGTCTTCCTGTTATTACTCAGTGATAGAGGATTTGACAACTATCATTGCTTCTTGTATTCAATGTCTTGCTTCCCTCTAGATTTTTTTCACCCTGCTAATGTATATAAGTATGTATGTGTGTATATATATATCCTTTAGTATTACTTCTAGTGAAGGTTAATGGATAACAAAAGTGTTCTACCTTTGTCCAAAAATGTATTTTGCCCTATGTCTTGAGTGAGGTTATACTTTAGTTGGGTATTAAATTCTAAAATGGAGGGGCAGGACTTCTGGAATGACTGTGTGAGAAGCTCAGCAAATCCTTTCCCCAAAGAGCAATGATATAACTGGACAAAAGTTTCAAAAACCAACCACTGAAAGATTATGGGAAGTAACCAAAAAGAGTACACAACAAATTACAAAGTACTTATTCAAGAATATCCACCAAAAGAATATCATTAATAGTGGAGTGAGGATTTCTGAAAATTCTCTCCTCCACAAAAGCAATTAGAAAACTGGCAAAAGTTGGAACCACCTTTTTCAGAAAAGTTGGAAAAAAGGGAACCCTTGTATACTGTTGGTGGGAATGTAAATTGCTGCAGCCACTATAGAAAATGGTATGGGTGTTCCTCAAAAAACTGAAAATAGAACTACCATATGACCCAGCAATTCCACTCCTGTGTATATATCCAAAGAAAGCAAAAACACTAATTAAAACGATACATGTACCTTAATGCTCATAGCAGCATTATTTATAATAGCCAAGATATGGAAGCAACCTAAGTTCCATCAATAGATGAATGGATAAAGTAGATGTGATACACACACACACACACACACACACACACACACACACACACACACGATGGAATACTACTCAGCTATAAAAAAGAATGAAATTTTGCCATTTGCAACAACATGGATAGACTTGGAGGGTATTATACTTAGTGAAATAAGTCAGACAGAGAAAGACAAATACTGTATCTTATCATCTATATGTGGAATCTAAACAATAAAACAAAGAAATGAATATAATAAACAGAAACCTACACATAGAGAACAAGCTAGTGGTTACCAATGGGGAAAGGGAAAGGGGTTGGGGCAAGATAGGGGTAGGGATTAAAAGGTACAAACTACTTTGTACAAAATAAATAAGCTATGAGGATATATTGTACAGAACAGGATATACAGCCAATATTTTACAATAACTTTAAATGGAGTATATATAATCTGTAAGAATTTTGAATCACTATGCTGTACACCTGAAACTAATATTGTAAATCATCTAAACCTCAATTTAAAAAACTGATTAAAAAAGAAATCTTAAAATTAAACAAAAGCTTACAGCAATGCAGGAAGCATTTATTCAAGAAAATCAGATAAATTCCAATAAAACGTCAAGCTATATGGCATTACAGTTTGCCATATTCCCATCCCCTCTCCTCCAGCTCTGGGGTAGCCATGAAGACCGATAGGCCACAATCATGGTGAAAAACAGCATCAGGAAAGCTACCAGAGAGGACAGAAAAGGATTGGAGTACCTTCAAAGCCTCATTCCCAGACAACTGTCATTATTTGGCCTGTCTGATGGTTCTCTGAAATATCCCACTTGCAAAGATGTCTGTTTTTCCTGATGACCCAGTGAATACAAAAAGCCTTTTCCCCAGGAGAATTTGTCAGAAACAATTAGAGGAAATTATTTAACCTTGTGGCTGCCTGAGCCAATGGATAACAGTTGGAGCAAACAACAGACTAACAAAAAAGCCTAAAAAGGAAAGCCAGGAAGCAAGACATCCATAAGCGCTGCAACATATTCCTAGGAATCTAGAAGGCCATGCACATGCATAGGGTTATGCATATGTCCAGGGCTGTGTGTATGTTCAAAAAAGAACTGAAAAGGCCCTAATTTCTCACCTCAGGCTGACCTTTAGGCTCCATAGAAGCAGGAGTCGAAGGGTAAGGCAAAACTGACAGCTGCATGGCTGAGTGTTCAAGGCATGCCCCAACATTTACAAAGAGCTCTTTAGCAAAGACTGGGAGACTTATTGATTCCAGATATTTAAGGCAATCACTGTCTAATCATTAGCTGACAACTGAGCTAACCAAACAGAGATTTCAGTGGCCACACACAACAAAGAACACAGACTTTATAGAATTAGTTCAGAAGTCACTGAACAAACAATAACAGTGACAAACAGCAACAAATAACAAACCCTGAGGAGAGGGGAAGAATCTTATTTCCAGAGTTACTACATTATATTTTCAACAAAAACTGTCAGACATACAATGAAACAAGAAAGTATGGCCTATACACAGGAAAAAACTTTCCCTGATGAAGCCCAGACATTGGATTTACTAGGCAAAGATCTTGAATCAGCTATTTTAAATATATTCACTGAACTAAAGGAAATGATGTCTAAAAAATTAAAGGAAAGTATAAGACAATATCCCACCAAACAGAGAGTATCAATAAAGACAGAGATTATTAGAAAGGCCCAATGGAAGTTTGGAGTTGAAAAGTACAATAACTGAAATGAAATCAGTGCCTATAGTGAAATTTATAAGTGCCAATATTTTAAAGTAAGAAAGATCTCAAATAAATAACCTAACTTTCTACCTTAAGACACTAGAAAAAGTAAAACAAACTAAACCTAAAGCAAACAGATGGAAGGAAATAACAAAGGTTAGAGTGAAAATTAACAAAAGAGAGAATAGAGAAAATCAACAAAACCAAAAGTTGGTTACTTGAAAAGATTGACAAAATTGACAAACTTTTGGCTGGAGTGATGAAGGAAAAAAAAAAAGGAAGACTCAAATGATTAATATCAAGAATGAGGACTGACTGCTAATAGGTATGGGGTTTCTTTTTTGGGGTGATGAAAATGTTTTGAAATTTGATAGTGGTGATTAGTTGTACAACTCTGAGAATATATTAAAAACCACTGAAATGTACACTTTAAAAGGGTGAGTTTTATGGTATGTAAATTATATTTCGATAAAGGTATTAATTTTTAGAAGTCTTTAAAAAGTACAAACCAACCCATTCTTTGTAATAGCTGCTTAGTATCCCATGGTATGGATGTATGTATCAGTCTCCAATGACCGACATTTAGTTTGTTTCCTATCTTTTGCTATTATAAAAATACTATAATAGGACTTCCCTGGTGGTCCAGTGGTTAAGACTCTGTGCTTCCAATGCAGGGGGCGCAGGTTCGATTCCTGGTCAGGGAACTAAGATCCCACATGCCACGTGTGGCATAGGCAAAAAAAAAAAAATACTATAATGAACACCTTTGCGCACATATAATTTCATACATATCCAAATATGTCTGCTGGATAATTTCCTACAAGTGGAGCTTCTGAGGCAAAGGCTATGCGCAATTTTACTTTTGATAGATATTGCCAAATTCTTCTGTTGAGTCCTTGTCTCAATTGACATTCCACCAGCAATATATGAGAGATCAAACACAGTGTTAACAAAATTGCTTTTTATCTTTACCAATCTCACAGGTGGAAAATGGCATTTCAGTGCAGTTTTAATTTGCTTTACTCTTATTAAAAGTGACATCGAACATTTTTTCATTTAAAGAGGTATTGTTTTGGTTTTTCTGTGAACTGTTAGTTCATATCCTTTACCATCTTTCTTTTGGTTTGATGGCTCTTATTGATTTACAACACTTCTTCATATATTAAGGAAATTAACCTTCATTTATGATATGAATTACAATTATTTTACTTGCCTTTAGACTTTGTTTATGGTGTTTTTCTCCCAAGAAGAAATTTTTATGTACCTGAAGTTATCAACCTTGTCTTTTATGGATTTTGTATGATATTTAGAAAGACTCTTCCTACTCTAATATTATTTTTTAAATGATAGATTGGATGTTATCACTGGGAAAAGCTAGGTAGAGGCTACAGGGAAATCCTCTGTACTATTTTAGCAATTTCTTTGTGAGTTTAAAATTATTTCCACAATGGACTGATGGACTGATGTATGATAAAACAAATATAGTAAAATGTTAATTGTAGAATCTATGCAGTGTGTGTAAGAATGTTCAACTGTACAATTCTTTTGACTTTCCTGATGTCTGAAATTTTTAAAATAGAATATTGAAAAAAGCTCCAAATATTTCTTCTAGTAATTTCATGTAGGAATCATACTATATTTTAGAAGTTGATTTTCATTTATTCATTCAAACCCAATTCTTGTTTATTGGTTCTTAATAGAGATGATTATCTTTTTTTTTTTTTTTTTTGGTGGTACGCGGGCCTCTCACTGTTGTGGCCTCTCCCATTGCAGAGCACAGGCTCCAGATGCACAGGCCCAGCAGCCATGGCTCACGGGCCTAACCGCTCCACGGCATGTGGGATCTTCCCGGACCGAGGCACGAACCCGTGTCCCCTGCATTGGCAGGCGGACTCTCAACCACTGTGCCACCAGGGAAGCCTGAGATTATTATCTTTTACATTCTATGCTTGAAGGCCACCATTGTCATATCTTTCCAGTTTCCTTAATTTTCATTTTATGTTTTATTGTCCCCACATTTTAATTATTTTTCAAACTCTTTTCTGAATTCTTGCCAAGTTTTTCCTGCAAATTCTATTAACCACACAAAATGTCTTACTTACAACAAGTTCCAAAACACCATCCCCTTCATCAGCATTTTCTATCACAGTGGCTCCAAATCCAAGCTCTCGGATTAACTCGGCTATCATCGGGGGTTGTATGACAGCAGGGTTATATCTTACTTCTGCCTTCCCAGCCATCAGAGCCACAAGTACAGAATATATTCCTAGGAATATTGATAAGAAAAACAATTCAGATAACATTTCTCATAAAAATAATAATCTTATGATAGTTTTTTTTTCATTTAACTGTGAAAGGATTAAGTGAATCTGGAGAAATTTATTTCTTAACTTTTATACAGTATTGAGCCAAAATCAAAACTATTTTAAAAGAAGGCTTCATTTTAAAAAACTTTTTAGTATGGAAATTTTCAAATACATACACACACACACAAAAGAGAAAACATAATAAACTTGATGTACCCATCTCTCAGCTTCAGTAATTATCAGTAACACTGGGCTGCTCTTGTTTCATATATATTCCTACCCACTCACTCTCTGCCCTTTACCCTGATTATTTTGAAGCAAATCCCAGATATCGTATCATATGTAAATATTTAAATACATATAACTAAAAGATAAGACTCTTTTCTTTAAAAAAGAACCATAATACCATTATCAAACCTAAAATAATTCCTCAATATCATCAAATATCCAGGCAATGTTCACATTTCCACAACTGTCTTATAACTGTTTAACACTCTTTGTTTGCTTGAATTGGGATCCAAATAATGCCCATGAATTGTAATCCATTGAGACCTTATCATGTAAATATAAAGTATTTTTAGAAACTCGTAAGACAGAGTCCTAGAGAAAGGAACTCGTGTACTTAGGAAATGACTGCAGTTGTAGCAAAGAACCCAAGAATATACCAACATACACATTACAATATTGCCAAATAACAGTAATTTCTTTCTCAAGTTTTATTGTC
Source organism: Aethalodelphis obliquidens (assembly GCF_003676395.1). Taxonomy (NCBI): domain Eukaryota; kingdom Metazoa; phylum Chordata; class Mammalia; order Artiodactyla; family Delphinidae; genus Aethalodelphis; species Aethalodelphis obliquidens. The sequence goes on along the minus strand of NW_020838036.1, from coordinate 3,335,273 downwards.
TGACATACACTAATCTAAAATGCTCTCATTCCTAAGAAAAAAAAAGTGCCACACAACTTAACAAAGAAGTTCATTTTATGGCAGTCATGCTGTTCTCTGGTGTAAGAATTTTGTTAACAACCATCCCACTTCTCTAGACCAGCTATTGCTGTAACTGCCAGGAAGAAAATTAATAACGTGAAGTAGAAACGGCAGTTCTTTCTAGGAATCAGCAACCCTTGGTGGCTACCAGAAAGGGAATAGGGATCAACAGTCCATAGGTTAGATCTGGGTTTTGAAAAAAAGAAAAAATATCCAAATATTAATTTAATAATAGTTTTTAATAAGAAGACAAAGTATCTAATATAATCTAAGTTTTCTGTATAAAAGTGGTTAAAAAATAAAATACTATTCTTTTCTTTGGAAAAAATAATGGTTACACACTGGGTTTTGTGGGTACCAAATAATTCAGAAGATCAGATCACAGGAAAGTATCAGTAATAAGAGAAGGGTGTAGAGAAAGTAGGAAAAAAATCTTCTTGCTTCAGTTGAATGTAATCTACAGCCAAAGAGAAAGAGAAAATCTGGGTTTTCAAGTTTCAAAAACATGTTTCATACTTATATAAATTATGGAAAATTTTTAAAATTCTTACTTCAAAATATAATTAGAACTCTATCAATTCATTTTTAAAAATATAATGCAGATGAAACTGAGGGAAGACCAGTGTCACTTAATTAAAAAAACAAAAGTGAATGTAGTGACCCCAGCTAGGGCAACGGTATGCCTAACTGGGTTAGGAGGAAGTAAAGGGGTAGTAGAAGGTAACTGGAAGTATCAGCTTAATGGATTAAAGAAGAAAAAAGATCTGTAACTGTAATTTGTTAACAGGCATTGCTTGTCTCATGAGAAAGGCTATTTCTGAACTGCCCCAAAAGAGTTTGTTCTAAAATTAAACAGACCCCTTGAAAACTTCTTTTTGCTTTCATTTGCTTGCAACTTCCCTCCTGTTCTTTTTTAATCACTCAAAGTGTAATTTAGCCCTGACTGCATTATAATTAGATATAATGGAGGCTGAAATGAAGGACGCAGAAATGAAAGAATGCAAACAAGAAAATATTGAACTGAAGATGACTCTAGTGTATAACATACATTTTGTTACAATAATGTTCTGGCCTTTACATATAAGGTGATTCCACTGGCTACAGAATTCCATTATTACAGTGTATACTTTGAGTTATTTCCCCAATAGTGGGGATAAGCTTATAATAATCATATTTATTCAGCCCTTCTGAGTAACAGCATGTATCATTAAGACATCTTGGGCGAGGGCTGTTTGAGTACCAAACCTATGACTTCAGGCTCATTAAACATACTCATGTATCTCTACGGTTAACAAATCTACTATGCATACTGTGAAGTCCATTAATGTGAGTGCAAAATTTTAAGCTAAAACATCTGAGTGTGACTGATTAAAAACCAATATTGTAGAATGGCTTGAAGATGGTGGACAAGAAGGACCTGCCCTCACTCCCTCCTGTGAAAGCACCAGAATCACAACTAACTGCTGAACAATCATCGACAGGAAGACACGGGAACTCACCAAAAAGATACCCCACATCCAAAGACAAAGGAGAATCCACAATGAGACAGTAGGAGGGGAGCAATCACAATAAAATCAAATCCCATAACTGCTGCGTGGGTGACTCACAAACTGGAGAACACTTATACCACAGAAGTCCATCCACTGGAGTGAAGGTTCTGAGCCCCACGTCAGGCTTCCCATCCTGGGGGTCCGGCAATGGGAAGAGGAATTCCTTGAGAATCAGACTTTGAAGGCTGGCGGGATTTGATTGCAGGACTTTGACAGGACTGGGGGAAACAGAGACTCCACCCTTGGAGGGCACACACAAAATAGTGTATGCATCGGGACCCAGGGGAAGGAGCAGTGAACCCATAGGAGACTGAACCAGACCTATCTGCTACTGTTGAAGGGTCTCCTGCAGAGGCAGGGGGTGGCTGTGTCTCACAGCGAGGACAAGGACACTGGCAGCAGAAGTTCTGGGAAGTGCTGCTTGGTGTGAGCCCTAGCAGAGTCCGCCATTGCTCCCACCAAAGAGCCCAGTAGGCTCAAGGGTTGGGTCGCCTCAGGCCAAACAACCAACAGGGAGGGAACGAAGCCCCACCCATCAGCAGACAAGGGAATTAAAGTTTAACTGAGCTCTGCCCACCAGAGCAGCACCCAGCTCTACCCACCACCACTCCCTCCCATCAGAAAACTTGCTCAAGCCTCTTAGATAGCCTCATCCACCAGAGGGCAGACAACAGAAGCAAGAAGAACTACAATCCTGCAGCCTGTGGAACAAAAACCACATTCACAGAAACACAGACAAGATGAAAAGGCAGAGGACTATGTACTAGATGAAGGAACAAGATAAAATCCCAGAAAAACAACTAAATGAAGTGGAGATAGGCAACCTTCCAGAAACAGAATTCAGAATAATGATAGTGAAGATGATCCAGGATCTTGGAAAAAGAATGGAGACACAGATCGAGAAGACACAAGAAATGTTTAACATACACTGAGAAGAATTAAAGAACAAACACCTAGAAGAATTAAAGAACAAACAAACAAAGATGAACAATACAATAACTGAAATGAAAATTACACTAGAAGGAATCAATAGCAGAATAACTGAGGCAGAAGAACAGATAAGTGACCTGGAGGACAGAATGATGGAAATCACTGCCATGGAACAGAATAAAGAAAAAAGAATGAAAAGAAATGAAGACAGCCTAAGAGACCTCTGGGACAACATTAAGCTCAACAACATTTGCATTATACGGGTCCCAGAAGGAGAAGAAAGAGAGAAGGACCCAAGAAAATATTTGAAGAGATTATAGTCAAAAACATTCCTAACATGGGAAAGGAAAGAGCCACCCAAGTCCAAGAAGCACAGACAGTCCCATATAGGATAAACCCAAAGAGAAACACGCCGAGACACATAGTAATCAAACCATCAAAAATTAAAGACAAAGAAAAATTATTGAAAGCAGCAAGGGGAAAACAAGAAATAACATACAAGGGAACTCCCATAAGGTTAACAGCTGATTTCTCAGCAGAAACTCTACAAGCCAGAAGGGAGTGGCATGATATACTTAAAGTGATGAAAGGGAAAAACCTACAACCAAGATTACTCTACCCAGCAAGGATCTCATTCAGATTGGATGGAGAAATCAAAAGCTTTACAGACAACCAAAAGCTAAGAGAATTCAGCACCACCAAACCAGCTCTACAACAAATGCTAAAGGAAATTCTCTAAGTGGGAACCATAAGAGAAGAAAAGGACCTACAAAAACAAACCCAGAACGATTAAGAAAATGGTAAAAGGAACATACATATTGATAATTACCTTAAACGTGAATGGATTAAATGCTCCAACCAAAGACACAGGCTCATTGAATGGATACAAAAACAAGACCCATACATATGCTGTCTACAAGAGACCCACTTCAGACCTAGGGACACATACAGACTGAAAGTGAGGGGATGGAAAAAGATATTCCATGCAAATGGAAATCAAAAGCAAGCTGGAGTAGCAATACTCATATCACATAAAATAGACTTTAAAGTAAAGAAATGTTACAAGAGACAAGGAAGGACACTACATAATGATCAAGAAATCAAACCAAGGAGAAGACAACAATTATAAATATATATGCACCCAACATAGGAACACCTCAATACATAAGGCAACTGCTAACAGCCAAAAAAGAGGAAATTGACAGTAACATACTAATAGTGGGGGACTTTAACACCTCACTTACACCAATGGACAGATCATCCAAACAGAAAATTAAAAAGGAAACAGAAACGTTAAATGACACAATAGACCAGATATATTTAATTGATATTTATAGGACATTGCCTCCAAAAACAGCAGATTACACTTCCTTCAAGTGCACATGGAACATACTCCAGGATTGATCACATCTCGGATCACAAATCAAGCCTCAGTAAATTTAAGAAAACTGAAATCATATCAAGCATCTTTTCTGACCACCACCCTATGAGATTAGAAATGAATTACAGGGAAAAAAACGTAAAAAATACAAACACATGGAGGGTAAACAATATGTTACTAACTAAGAGATCACTGAAGAAATCAAAGAGGAAACCAAAAAATACCTAGAGACAAATGACAATGAAAACACGATGACCCAAAACCTATGGGATGCAGCAAAAGCAGTTCTACAAGGGAAGTTTATAGCTATACAAGCCTACTTCAAGAAACAAGAAAAATCTCAAAGAAACAATCTAACCTTACACCTAAAGGAACTAGGGAAAGAAGAACAAACAAAATCCAAAGTTAGCAGAAGGAAAGGAATCATAAAGATCAGAGCAGAAATAAATGAAATAGAAACAAAGAAAACAATAGCAAAGATCAATAAAACTAACAGCTGGCTCTCTGAAAAGATAAACAAAACTGATAAACCATTAGCCAGACTGATCAAGAAAAAGAGGGAGAGGACTCAAATCAATAAAATTAGAAATGAAAAACGAAAAGTTACAACAGACACCACAGAAATACAAAGCATCCTGAGAGACTACTACGAGCAACTCTGTGCCAATAAAATGGACGACCTGGAAGAAATGGACAAATTCTTAGAAAGGTATAACCTTCCAAGACTGAACCAGGAAGAAAGAGAAAATATGAACAGACCAATCACAAGTAATGAAATTGAAACTGTGACTAACAATCTTCCAAAAAACAAAAGTTCAGGACCAGATGGCTACACAGATGAATTTATCAAACATTTAGAGAAGAGCTAACACCCATCCTTCTCAAACTCTTCCAAAAATGTACAGGGGAAGGAACATTCCCAAACTCATTCTATGAGGCCACCATCACCCTTATACCAAAATCAGACAAAGATGCTACAAAAAAAGAAAATTACACACCAGTATCACTCATGAATATACATGCAAACATCCTCAACAAAATACTAGCAAACAGAATCCAACAACACATTAAAAGGATCACATACCATGATCAAGTGGGATTTATCTCAGGGATGCAAGGATTCTTCAATATATGCAAATCAATCAATGTGATACACCACATTAACAAATTGAAAAATAAAAACCATAGGATCATCTCAATGGATGCAGAAAAAGCTTTTGACAAAATTCAACACCCATTTAGGATAAAAACTCTCCAGAAAGTGGGCAGAGAGGGAACCTACCTCAACATAATAAAGGCCATATACGACAAACCCACAGCAAACATCATTCTCAATGGTGAAAAACTGAAACCATTTCCTCTAAGATCAGGAACAAGAGAAGGATGACCACTCTTGCCACTATTATTCAACACAGTTTTGGAAGTCCTAGCCACGGCAATCAGAGAAGAAAAAGAAATAAAAGGAATATAAATTGGAAAAGAAGAAGTAAAACTGTCACTGTTTGCCAATGACATGATACTCTACATAGAGAATCCTAAAGATGCTACCAGAAAACTACTAGAGCTAAACAATGAATTTGGTAAAGTAGCAGGATACAAAATTAATGGACAGAAATCTCTTGCATTCCTATACACTGACAACTAAAGATCAGAAAGATAAATTGAGGAAACACTCCCATTTACCATTGCAAGAAAAAGAGTAGAATACCTAGGAATAAACCTACCTAGGGAAACAAAAGACCTGTATGCAGAAAACTATAAGACAGTGATGAAAGAAATTAAAGATGATACAAACAGATGGACAGATACACCATGTTCTTGGATTGGAAGAATCAATATTGTGAAAATGACTATACTACCCAAAGTAATCTACAGATTCAATGCAATCTCTATCAAATTACCAATAGCATTTTTTTACAGAACTAGAACAAAAAATCTTAAAATTTGTATGGAGACACAAAAGACCCCTTATAGCCAAAGTACTCTTGAGGGAAAAAAACGGAGCTGGAGGAATCGGGCTCCTTGACTTCAGACTATACTATAAAGGGACAGTAATCAAGACAATATGGTACTGGCACAAAAACATAAATATAGATCAATGGAACAGGATAGAAAGCCCAGAGATAAACCCACACACCTATGGTTAACTAATCTATGACAAAGGAGACAAGGATATACAGTGGAGAAAAGACAGTGTCTTCAATAACTGGTGCTGGGAAAACTGGACAGCTACATGTAAAAGAATGAAACTAGAACACTCCCTAACACCACACACAAAAATAAACTCAAAATGGATTAAAGACCTAAATGTAAGACCAGACACTATAAAACTCTTAGAGGAAAACACAGGAAGAACACTCTTTGACATAAATCGCAGCAAGATCTTTTTTGATTCACCTCTTAGAGTAATGGAAATAAAAACAAAAATAAACAAATGGGACCGAATGATAGTTAAAAGCTTTTGCAAATCAAAGGAAACTACAAACAAGACACAAAGACAACCCTCAGAATGGGAGAAAATATTTGCAAACGAAGCAAGTGACAAAGGATTAATCTCCGAAATATACAAGCAGCTCATGCAGCTCAGTATCAAGAAAAACAGGGCTTCCCTGGTGGCACAGTGGTTGAGAGTCCGCCTGCCGATGCAGGGGACACAGGTTCGTGCCCCGGTCCGGGAGGATCCCAAATGCCACGGAGTGGCTAGGCCCGTGAGCCATGGCCACTGAGCCTGCACGTCCAGAGCCTGTGCTCCACAATGGAAGAGGCCGCAGCAGTGAGAGGTCCGCGTACCGCAAAAAAAAAAA